>NC_134361.1:21647924-21786876 GCF_048569485.1 Anomaloglossus baeobatrachus
GGGGTTAAGGGGAGCCGATTTACATCACATTGCCCTGAGCAGCATTGCTCCAAACGTCCTCCCCTTAGTTGCAATGGGAGGAAACAATACATGCCAGAGTTCCTCTGGTTCTAGCGGTGCTTCTGCTGATATGAGAGCACCGCTTGAGTCGGCACCTCTAGCCCAAAGGGAGGGGGGAAACGGGCCCATAAATATTCCACAGGTGGATGGACAGTTGGTCCTGTGGCCCCCACCTGATCAGACGCCGCCACCATCACAGTTGAGCCAGCCTTTACTTATTGCCCCACTAGGTACTGGTTTAGTCTCACAGCTTAATCCTCCCAGTGTAATTGTACCTCACCAACTGGCTCCCTATGTAAGGGGGGAGGGGGCCAGTTCGCCACTTGGCCTGCAGAATAGCCTCCTACAGATGAGGGCGGGGGTGAGTAGCGGAGGGTATCAGAGCATTTCACGGTCACGTGCTGGGACCCCGGCCACGGCTATTGCGGGTGGTGCGGGCAGCCAACGTGGGCGTGCTTCCTCATCATCATCTGACGAGCAGCGCGCGCGTAGGCGCAGCAGGCGACGTATCAGCAGCCGTCGCCGTGGCAGATCTAGGTCTAGGCGGCGTAGTCGGCGTTCCAGGTCCTCGCGCTGGCGCTCCCCCTCTTCCTCAGACGAATCCTCAGAGAGGTCACGCAGAAGAAGGAGAACACCAACCGCTACAACTGTGCAGCGTGGCGATGTGGGTCCAACATCCGTGGACCAGTTCCAGGATATGGGAAACACAATTTCTTCGACGCACGGTGAGTACCCTTACGTGGGGGTCTGGAGTGGGGTTGGGTCTACCGGGGCTGCGCCTAGGGACCCGGCTCAGGTTCAAAAAGTATTCGTGAACCCCAAATTGTTACAGGTGCCAGAGGGGTCAAAAGTAACCCCTCCTGGTCCGGACCTTTACAAAGGTGGTCTGTTTTGTGGGGTCCCTCCCTTGGGTTCCCACCTTGACGTGCAGGTGAAAGAGTTAATTTGGGCCAACAGTTACGTCGACATCTGGTCATTAATATCGACAGACCAGCATTCGGTTGATCGGGAACGGCGGCCGGGCGAGAAGTTTTATGACCGTAAGCCTAAGGTCGCCAAGACCATAAATAATTGGTTGCAGGCGTTCGCCGTTCTGGGATGTGTTATGGGTCAACGGCACCCGGAAAGGTGCTCAGAATTGTTTATTTACCTGGACAGCATCTACAGCTCGTACAAGGCCCATGGAGGTTCGGCGTGGTGGAAGTACGATGAGGACTTCCGTCGCCGTTTGGACCTTCAGCCCCACCTGGGTTGGGGAGTCAAGGCCACTGACTCTTGGCTCCGCCTGATGATGGCGCAGAGGGTTATACAGCCTTTTCCCGGGGGGGCTGCCGTGCCCGGATCTCACACGGGCGCGGTGGCCGTCCGCCGCCCGGGAACATGTTGGTTATTTAACGACGGATTCTGTAAATACCACACCCTGTGCAAGTACAAGCACGAGTGCTCGGTGTGCGGGGGGCCTCACACTGCCTCCAAATGCAACAAGCCCGCTCAAAAAGCCCACGGGGCTAAACCCGGGACTCAGGAAAACCGTGACCCCAGTGAGCGTCACCATGATGGAGCCGTGGCTAAGCAGGTACCCCAATAGACGGGCTGCAGCCCAAATCAGATTCGGTTTTTCGTTCGGTTTTTTCATACCTTTCCTTTTTTCTAGGCTCCCCTCATCATCCCCCAATTTGAAATCAGCAAGGGAAAACCCGGAAGTCATCCGTTCCAAACTGGTTAAGGAAGTGGCCTTAGGGCGTTTTCAAGGTCCGTTTAAGGCCCCACCTTTCAGTAACCTGCGGGTGTCACCCTTGGGGGTGGTTCCCAAAAAGGAACATGGACAATTCCGGCTCATTCATCACCTGTCCTATCCCAAGGGTAGATCGGTGAATGACGGTATACCTGAGGAAGACTCGTCGGTTCATTATGTGTCTTTCGATAGGGCAGTTGAATTGGTCAGGCTTGCTGGTAGGGGTGCTCTCTTGGCAAAATCCGACATAGAGTCGGCCTTCCGCCTCTTGCCGGTACATCCGGACTGTCATCACCTGCTGGGTGCAATGCTGGACGGTGAGTATTATTTCGACACCTGTCTCCCCATGGGTTGTTCCATTTCTTGCCAGTATTTTGAAATGTTCAGCTCTTTTTTAGAATGGGTAGCCCGCCGGGAGACAGGTTCCGAGGGGATAACTCACTATTTGGACGATTTCTTATTCGTCGGCCCCGCTGCCTCTCCGTTGTGCCAATCCGTATTGGACTGTTTTCAGTCCCTGATGGGACGGTTTGGTGTCCCCCTTTCAAAAGAAAAAACCATTGGCCCTGTCACGGTCTTGTCTTTCCTGGGTATAATCATTGATACCGAAGCTATGGAGTTCAGGCTTCCCCCGGAAAAAATCCGAGGCCTGCTTGACCTTATTTCGGCGGTCATTTCCGTGGGAAAAGTCACCTTGTTCCAAATGCAGTCACTATTGGGTTCACTCAATTTTGCCTGCAAGGTCATGCCCATGGGCAGGATTTTTTCCAGGCGCCTGTCATTGGCTACTTGTGGGGTACGGCTTCCACACCATCGAATTCGAATAACAACATCCCTAAAGAACGACTTGTTTGTGTGGCAAAAATTTTTGAGTACATACAACGGCCGCACTTGCTTTCAAGAGGCGGACCGGACAAACTCGGAGGTAGAACTTTTTTCGGACGCTGCAGGAGCCATTGGATTCGGGGTCATTTTTGGCACGCAGTGGTGTGCCGAAAAATGGCCGGAAACCTGGGTACAGTGGGCGTGGACCGGGAACCTTACCCTGCTTGAACTTTTCCCTATAGCGGTCGCGGTCGAAATTTGGGGGGAGGCGTTGAGGAATAAGCGGATCATTTTCTGGTGCGATAATGCCAGCGTGGTGCATGCCATCAACCACTTGTCCGCCTCTTCCCCCCCAGTCATCAGCCTGATCAGATTTTTAGTTTTAAAATGCTTATCAATAAACGTTTGTTTTAAAGCGAAGCATGTTCCTGGTTGCAAAAATAACATGGCGGACGCCCTGTCGCGTTTTCAATTTCAGAGATTCCGGGATTTGCATCCATCAGCGGAGGTTCAAGGTTTGGTGTGCCCAGCAGGGATGTGGGATGTCCCGCTCAGCTGATCCCGATGATCCATTCCTCAGTGGCCCCGTCGACTTGGAGAGCCTACGGTAAGGCATGGAACGATTGGTGCGAGTCGGTGGGGGAAATTTCTGGTGCGCCTTCGGGCGACACTTTATTACAGCTTACATTGAGGTATTTGGTGTCCCTGCACAACCGGCGGGCATCCGGGGCGGTTACACGTAACCGGCTATCGGGCATAGCGTTTAACTTTAAACTCAGGAACTGGCCAGATGTTACAAAGTCCTTTTTGGTGCACCAAGTTCTGAAGGGCTGGAGGAGAAGTGACATTAGGATTGACCGTAGAAGGCCCATCTCTTTTCATCTGTTGGCTGAATTAATCGATGGGGCGAAGGTTTTATGTAGTTCTTCATACGAATTCACTTTGTTTGCAGCGGCTTTTGGAACCGCATTTTTCGGGGCCCTTCGGGTCGGGGAACTTGTACCGAAGGCACGGGGAGACATAGGTGGCTTACAACGGGACGATGTTTTAGTATGTGGCGACGGGTTGCGAGTACGCTTGCGTAAATCTAAGATGGATCAGGAAAGCAGGGGAACATGGTTTCCCCTGTTTTCTATCCCAGGCCCAGTGTGCCCTGGAGCTCTTGTTAGGTCTTTTCTAGCGATCAGAACCGATGGGCCGCAATTTTTTACACATGAGGACGGTTCCCCCCTATTAGCGGGGCAGTTTTTAAATTTTTTGCGGCGCATTCTTACCCATCTTGGCCTGCCAGCGTCTGAATTCGGGACTCATTCTTTCCGTATCGGGGCTGCCACGGAGGCTTCACGGGCAGGTATGCAAGATTCGGAAATCCAGCGGGTTGGAAGATGGCGTTCCAGGTGCTTCATGAGATACATTCGCCCTGAGCTGGTCTTAAACGCAGGCACTGCAGAGCAGGCCTTCGGCTTGGATTAGGTGTTGTAACTGGAGCACGCCGGTGTGGTTTGGGAGCTCATGAGTCGTTCTTGCGGGATGTGGTTAGCGGGAGCATTGGAAGGGTGAAGGTACCTGTTCATCTGTTTTTGTCTGTGGTTTGACATTGTTTTCTTTTCAGATACAAGCCGTCCGAGTGTGTGGATCCTAGGTCATTCGTTTGTGTACTGGGCGGCTCGGAGAGCGGACTCCCGACCTGGTGGCCGGTCCTTAGGATTACTTGACACCGACGTTAACTGGAGAGGTATCAGGGGCCTGTCCTGGCCGCAGGTTTTACCAGAAGTGGTCAAGATAGCAAGGATGGTCTCCTCCCCAGTGGTTTTGGTGATACACGCCGGGGGTAACGACCTGGTTTCGTTTCCGTTGGCTGAGTTACTGACCCTTATGCGGTCTGATATGGACAAATTCCCCTGTTTCTTCCCTCAAATGAAGCTGGTTTGGTCCGAGGTGATTCCGCGGCTTGTTTGGCATGGCGCTAAGGAAGGTTTCGCCATGGAACGAACCCGGCGTACGCTGAATCAGCGTATCTCAAAATTTATACGGTTCAAAAACGGGGTGGTCGTCCGCCATCACCAGCTGGAGGGTGATAATACGGCTTACCTGCGGGCGGATGGAGTGCATCTGAATGATAGTGGTCAGGAGTTGTTCTTGGCAGGAATCCGTGAGGGTGTCGTGCAAGCACTCCAGTCCATGGTGGGTGGGGTCGCAGCTCGTTGATTTGCTGCTCCTTGGCGGAAGGGGTCGGAATTAAGGAGAAATGGAGGTGAAACACCCGCACCGGACGGCCGAGTGGCGGTACTTTACCTAAACCCCTGGTATATTTGGCTGGTTTTTAACGCCTGTTTTGGAGAGCTGTGACCATAATTTTATCCCAAAAGATGAGAGCATTGTTTTCCTTTGACTCTCCAAAGAAAAAGTTAAATAAAAAGTTTTGTTTTCAAAGAAAATTGTGTCGTGGTGTCTCTTAAAGGGGAGGGGGAGGATTTGTTGGGGTCCTGGCAGTCTCAATGCTTGCATGTTGCCAGAATTTGTTGGTTTTTGTTTGTCCACCCGTCTCTTGATGATTGCCCACAAGTTCTCAATGGGATTAAGATCTGGGGAGTTTCCAGGCCAGGGACCCAAAATCTCTATGTTTTGTTCCATGAGTCATTTAGTGATCACCTTTGCTTTATGGCAAGGTGCTCCATCATGCTGGAAAAGGCATTGTTGGGCGTCAAACTGCTCTTGGACAGTTGGGAGAAGTTGCTATTGGAGGAAATTCTGGTACCATTCTTTATTCATGGCTGTGTTTTTAGGCAAGACTGTGAGTGAGCCGATTCCCTTGGCTGAGAAGCAACCCCACACATGAACGGTTTCAGGATGCTTAACAGTTGGCATGAGACAAGACTGGTGGTAGTGTCGCGGGCGGGGAGGGGGTGCACGCTCGCTGCTGTGACGCTCGAGTCCGGCTCTGCTGCGGTGACCGTCGCTGCTCGGTGGCTTGAGCCGCGGGCCGGATCCGGGGGCTCGAGCGGCGCTCCTCGCCCGTGAGTGAAAGGGGAAGTTGGTGGTTGTTAGGGATTTGTCGTGTGACGCCACCCACGGTCTGTGATGAGATTGGAAACACCACCGCTGCTCTGTACGGGGATCCCGGGAGCGATGACAGGGGGCAGCAAGTTGTTCCTTCCCCTCCGTGGGTAGGGGGAATGTAGATGGTCCCGAGGCCCGGTTGGGTGAAGGGGTTTGCAGGATGGGAGGGACAGGTGCAGGGTCGCGGGGCAGCGTGGTGCCTGACGGCACTCCGGGTACTCACTCAGCCAATAATTCAAACAGTCTCCGGTAAAACAAACGGCTGGATGGACGGCCTCCCACCGATGGCTGCTGCGGTCACTCCCGGTAGGTTGGCGGTGACGGTCTTTCCCTGCACCCGTGTTGTGTCTCTCGATCCCAATGGCTTCCCACCGGTAACCCGCTCCCAGCAGTGTTTTGGCTAAGGGAGCTCTCGTTGCCCGCAGACTCTGGCCCTGGGAACTCTAACTTGTGCGGTAGTTGTATTTCCCCTTCTCGGTTGGGCGGTTGCGTTTTGTCGGGTCTTGGATGTTGGGAAACCCCGGGGGTTCCCGTCACTGACGGATTTGACCGGTTTAATGGCGACTCCAAGCCTGGTCGGGGTCCGCAGGCCCTGCCAATGGTGCTGGTTTCTCTCCGCTCCCCGGTCGGTACCGGCGGGCCACCGCCCGTCCCCGGTCCTCCGGTTCCGCTTCAATCGGCCTCTTCTGCAGACGGTCACCACTGTCTGCCGACCTTGCTGTAGTGCCCGGGCCACGCACCCAGACACGGTCAGTCTGCTGCTCCTTTACCACTTCCTCACACCTCAACTCTCCAAAGTGCACTGACTACTCTGACTGCTCTCCTTTTCCCGCCTCCAGGGCTGTGAACTCCTCAATGGGTGGGGCCAACCACGTGGATCCACCCCACCTGGTGTGGACATCAGCCCCTGGAGGGAGGCAACAAGGGTTTTCTTGACTGGTGTGCCTAACCGGGGTGTGGGGGTGTGTGGTGTTGGTGTTACCTTGTGGCCCCTGGCTAGTCCAGGGCGCCACAGTAGTGCTCACCTCTTCTTCTCCAAATAAGCTGTTTTCCAGATGTCCCAAACAATTGAAAAGGGGATTCATTTGAGAAAATGACTTTACCCCAGTCCTCAGCAGTCCACTCCCTGTACCTTTTGCAGAATATCAGTCGGTCCCTGATGTTTTTTCTGGAGAGAAGTGGCTTCTTTGCTGCCTTCCTTGAAACCAGGCCTTGCTCAATGAGTCTCCGCCTCACAGTGCGTGCAGAAGCACTCACACCAGCCTGCTGCCATTTCTGAGCAAGCTCGGCACTGCTGGTAGTCCCATCCCGCAGCTGAAACAGTTTTAAGATACGGTCCTGGTGCTTGCTGGTCCTTCTTGGGCGCCCTGGAGCCTTTTTGGCAACAATGGAAGCTCTCTCCTTGAAGTTCTTGATGATGTGATAGATTGTTGACTGAGGTGCAATCTTTGTAGCTGCGATACTCTTCCCTGTTAGGCCATTTTTGTGCAGCGCAATGATGGCTGCACGTGTTTCTTTAGAGATAACCATGGTTAACTAAAGAGAAACAATGATACCAAGCACCAGCCTCCTTTTAAAGTGTCCAGTGGTGTCATTCTTACTTAATCATGACTAATTGATCGCCAGCCCTGTCCTCATCAACACCCACACCTGTGTTAATTGAACAATCACTAAAACAATGTTAGCTGCTCCTTTTAAGGCAGGACTGCAATGATGTTGAAATGTGTTTTGGGTGTTAAAGTTCATTTTCTTTGCAAATATTGACTTTGCAAGTAATTGCTGTTAAGCTGATCACTCTTCATGACATTCTGGAGTATATGCAAATTGCCATTAGAAAAACTGAAGCAGTAGACTTTGTAAAAATTAATATTTGTACAATTCTCAAAACTTTTGGCCATGACTGTACTATAAGTTCAAAAAGAGACAAATTTGTCACAGTTGTGCCTGTACATTCAGGACAGTTCCAGCAAATTTGGGATAGTTGGCAGCTCTGCAGGTACTGCGCCATCCCATGATCGGAGACACTCTCAGTATATGTCCAGTATGTATCCTTGCAATGTATAATGGACAGAGGATACATATTTGGCATAAATTCACACAGGAGAAAGAGGGGGATATTTTGTCGGGTAAAGTTTTTTTGTTAACCTAGTTACAATACAAAAAAATCTGCCTGTTTATGGTGTCAACAATTGAAATAGAACTTGTCACCACACATATAAACGTAGAGGTAAAGGTGTTAGTCTTCTACTAAAAATAATTTCTTTTGTCGTAAAGATGTGATCTACCATTCATGAGGAATCTAGCATAGAAGCCATATGACAATCAGGTTGCAAGTGCACTGGAGGTGTGTCTATGCACTTGGAAGACACAAACTATATGCATGGACACGCCCCAAGTGCACTTCAAGCCTAATTTGCATATGTATTCTACTGTAGATTTCTCATGACTGGGACGTCATAACTCTACAAAAAATGTAGAATTTTTATTAGAGGACAAGAACTTACACATCTGTACCACTACTTGTATATGTAAAACATGTGCTGTCAGGTTTCTTTTAGAGCAGGTGCAGACGGATGTACAGTGGCTTGTAAAAGTTTGGTCACCCTTAATCAAAATACCTTTATTGTGAATAGCTAACCAAGTTGAAAATTAAATTATTTCTAAAAGGCATAAAGTTACAGATGACACATTTCCAAGGGTCTTTCAATTCTTGTTTCTGGGATTTTCCTCCATTCTTCCTTGCAAAGTCTTCCAGTTCTGTGAAATTCCTGGGTCGTCTTGCATGCACTGCTCTTGTGGCACCCTGGACAAGCCAGGGGCCACAGAGAACAACACCAACACACCCCACACTCCCAGCAGGCACACCGAAGTCAGAACACAAAACCCTTGTTGCCTTCCTCCAGGGGCTGATGTCCACACCAGGGGGTGGAGCCAGGCGGTTGGTCTCCACCCACCAAGGAGTTCACAGTCCTGGAGGAGGGAAAAACAGTCAGATAGAGTTTGGAGGTGAAAGTGAGAGCAAGTGAAGTGGTAGCTGAGCAGACTGAAGTTGGTCCGGGTGTGTGGCCCGGACGGAGCAGCAAGGTTGGCAGACGGTGGTGACCGTCTGCAGGTTGGCAGACGGTGGTGACCGTCTGCAGGAGTGGCCTATCGGAGTTTACCGTAAGGACCGTGGATGGGCGGTGGCCCGGCGGTACCGGACCGGTACACAAGGAGAAGCCAGCACCATTGGCAGGGGCTTACGGACCCTGGCAAGGCTAGGAGTCGCCGTGAATTTGCTAAATCCGTTAGCGAAGGGGACCTCCTGAGTTCCCAAGCAAGCAAGTCCCGACAGAAGGCAACCGTCCGACCAGGAAAGGGAGACACCGCCACCGCCAAGGCAACCGTTTCCCAGGGCCAGCGCCTGCGGGCAAAAGTGGCTCCTCCGGCCCACATCCAAGCCGGGGAGTGGGTTACCGGTGGGAACCCATTGGAACCGTCTAAAGTGCATAGGTGCAGGGAAAGGCAGTCACCACCAACCTGCAGGGAGAAACAACATCGCAGCCGTCTGTGGAACCCGTCCAACCAGCCGTGTGTTTTACCGAGAACTGTGTCCTCATCATTGGCTGAGTGAGTACCACCGTGCCGTGCGGCACAGCGCTGCCCCTGCGACCCTGCACCTCACCAGGCCCCGCAACCCACCTGCATCCTTACCTACCCCATCACCGGGCCCCGGGACAACCCCCTCTACCCACGGAGGGGAGAACTAACATCAAAGCTGCTCCCTGTCACCGCTCCCGGGATCCCCGTCCAGAGCAGCGGTGGTGTCACCAATATCACCACAACCGTGGGTGGCGTCACGAACAATATCTAAAATCCCCCACAATCAACCCCCCTTTTTCACTCACAGGCGAGGAACGCCGCTCGAGTCCCCGGGATCCGGCTCACCGCTCGAGCCACCACCGAGCAGCAGCAGCCGGACCCGAGCAGTGGGAGAGCGCAGCGTCACCTCCTCCGCCCGCGACACTCTTACTTGCAAAGTCTTTTAATTCGGTGAGATTCCTGGCTCATCTTGCATGCACTGCTCTTCCTTGGAGACATCTTCCAGTTCTGTGAGATTCCTTGCTCATCTTCCATGCCATGCTCTTCCTTGGAGACGTCTTCCAGTTCTGTAAGATTCCTGGCTCGTCTTGCATGCATTGCTCTTCCTTGGAGACGTCTTCCAGTTCTGTGAGATTCCTGGTTTGTCTTGCGTGCACTGCTCTTCCTTGGAGATGTTTTCTAGTTCTGTGAGATTCCTAGCTCATCTTGAATGCACTGTTCTTCCTTGGAGATGTCTTCCAGTTCTGTGAGATTCCTGGCTCGTCTTTCATGCTCTGCTCTTCCTTGGAGACGTCTTCTAGTTGTGTGAGATTCCTGGCTCGTTTTGCATGCACTGCTCTTTTGAGGTCTAGCCACAGATTTTCAATGATGCTCAAATCAGGGGACTAACAGATAACACAAGAGATAGGTGTTCAGTTGCCGCGCCAAAAGATCACTTCTTGCAGATGTTCAGATTAATGTCACTTTATTATCGTACAGGTCAACACGTTTCTGGAGCATCTGCCCCCTTCATCAGGACCACCAAGCACAGGAATAACATTAAATCTGCCCCAGTGGGACGAAACAAACATTATAAGGTCTTCATGACGTCATCAGACCATCCCTCAACCGAAAAAAACCGGCGGGAACCAAAGCCACGTTGTGAATCATGACGTACTACAAATCAAAAATGCAGATGTACAAGAATCATAAATATAATCCTTCAGGAAAAAATCCGGATAAGGATCCAACGACAGCATTTACAAAAATGCAAGCTGGGGAGTCGTGAGTTCTTTGACTTCTCTGATCTTGTACGATTATATGTCTACTCTAAACACACATGACATTTAGGACATACGGTTCTATTCATTAAGCTGTTAATTGTAGAGCGCATTGAAAGACACACACATGAATAAAAGAATTTTTTACATAATTTTAATACAAATTTATACAATTTCATTTTATTTTATTTTTTTATTTTTTGTAAATGCTGTCGTTGGATCCTTATCCGGATTTTTTCCTGAAGGATTATATTTATGATTCTTGTACATCTGCATTTTTGATTTGTAGTACGTCATGATTCACAACGTGGCTTTGGTTCCCGCCGTTTTTTTTCGGTTGAGGGATGGTCTGATGACGTCATGAAGACCTTATAATGTTTGTTTCGTCCCACTGGGGCAGATTTAATGTTATTCCTGTGCTTGGTGGTCCTGATGAAGGGGGCAGATGCTCCAGAAACGCGTTGACCTGTACGATAATAAAGTGACATTAATCTGAACATCTGCAAGAAGTGATCTTTTGGCGCTGCAACTGAACACCTATCTCTTGTGTTATCTGTTATCTGCTACTACGGGTGGCTGCAGCCTGGGATCCATTTTACATGCGTGTATAGTGGTTGTGACTATCACAACTACATTTGGTGAGTATTCTTACTCCCCCCTCCCTACCCCTTACATATTGGGGTAAAACCCTATGTGCGCTTGTTTCTCCACAGCTCTTTCTCTACAAATCAGGGGACTGTGAGGCCATTGTAAAACCTTCAGCTTGCTCCTTTTGAGGTAATCTCTTCTGGATTTTGATGTGTGTTTAGGATCATTTTCCATTTGTAGAAGCCATTCTCTTTTCTCCTCTTTTCAACTTCATTTTTTTTACAGATGGTGTTATGTTTGCATCAACAATTTATTGAAATATCATTGAATCTATTATTCACTCTAACCGTGAAATGTTCCCCCGTGCTATTGTGACGCCCTGGACTAGCCAGGTAGTCACAGACGTAACATCACACACACACCCTCCCCTGGGCAGTCAACACCAGTCAAACAAAACCCTTGTTGCCACCCTCCAGTCTTGATGTCCACACCAGGTGGGGCGGAGCCAGGCGGTTGGCCCCACCCACCGAGGAGTTCACAGGTCTGGAGGCGGGAAAAGTGACAGATTGAGTTTGGAGGTGAAAGTGTGAGGAGTAGAAACTGTCGGTGTCTGGGTGGGAGCCCAGACACACACAGCAAGGTCGGCAGACGGTGGTGGCCGTCTGCAGGAGTTAGTGGACCTCTGCGGAACCGTAGGACCGGGGTCGGGCGATGGCCCGCCGGTACCGAACCGGGGAGCGGAGTGAAGCTAAGCACAACAAGGCAGGGCCATTGGACCCCGACCAGGCTAGGAGCCGCCGACAACGGTCAAATCTGAGTGTGACCGGAATCCCAGGGGTTTCCTAACAACCAAGACCCGACAGAAGGCAACAGTCCATACCGTGAGGATAAAGGCAACCGCCTTAGGCTAGAGATCCAAGGGCCAGCGCCTGCGGGCAAAACGGGCTCCCTCGGTCCGGGGAGCGGACTACCGGTGGGCAACCATAGGAGTCAGAACATTCTAACAAGGTTCAGGGAAAGACAGCCACCAACACCCTGTCCAGGGAGAGCAAAACACTGCAGCCGGCTGCGGGACTCGTCCATCCAGCTGTTTGGTTTACCAGAGACTTTGTGCATCTGTGTCTGAGTGAGTACAACAGTGCCATCCGGCACCGCGCCTTTCTGCCTCCGCAACCCTGCACCCCAGCTTCCCTGCCTCCCCGCTTCACCATCGGGCCCCGGGATCACCAACCCCTACCCACGGAGGGGACAACATCCTAGCTGCTCCCTACCATCTCTCCCGGGATCCCCATCACCAGCAGTGGTGGTGTCCATTATCACCATAACCCATGGGTGGCGTCACGAACTATCTCCCCAAACAAACCACCCCCTTTTCACTCGTGGGCGAGGAGCGTTGCTTGAGTTCCTGGGTCCGGCCCACCGCTCGAGCCACCGAGCAGTAGCAGAAGCCCCGGACCCGAGCATAGCGAGCGCGGGCCCTCCGCCCGCGACACTATTGACTGCAACACAACCCCAAAGCATGATTGATCCACCCCCATGCTTAATGATTGTCGAGATATTCTTTTCCTACAATTCTGAGTCCTTTTTTTCTCCTCACATACCTTTGTTCATTGTGGCTAAAGTGTTCTATTTTAACCTCATCAGTTCACAAGACTTGATTCTAAAATGCATCAGGCTTGTTTAGATGATCTTTTGCACACCATGAACTTCATGGTGAGGACACAGGAGAGGTTTTCTTCTGATGACTCTTCCATGAAGGCCATATTTGTGTCAGTGTCTCTGAACAGTAGACCAATGTGCCACACAACTCCAGAGTCTGATAAATCTTCCTGAAGGTCTTTTGCAGTCAGGCGGGGGTTCTGCTTTTCCTCTCTAGCAATCCTACCAGCAGCTGACAGAAATTTAGTTTAGTCTTCCAGACATTATCTTGACCTCCACTGTTCCTGGTAACTGCCATTTCTTAATTACATTTCGAACTGAGGAATGGGCAACTTGAAAGCACTTTGCTATCTTCTTATAGCCTTAGCCTGCTTTGTGGGCCTCAACCATTTTTATTTTCAGAGTGCTAGACAGCTGCTTAGAAGAATCCATGGCTTTTGATTTTCTTGGCACAGGGTTAGAGGAGGCTGCGTTTTTATAAAACTGTTAAATTAGCATCACTTTGCCTTTCCTAACGATGATAGTGAATAAGCAATAAAATTAAGGTCTGAAACCTTGGTCAAAGTTATCTGAGCACACAAAGCTACAAAGGTACCTAAACTTTTGCAACATTTTCCTTTTTGAACTTTTAAAATGTAAAATATGATTTCTTTTTTTGCCTAAAATACAAACGAAATGTGTTATATTCAACCGTATTCCTTTTAGAGAGAATTTAAACTTCAACTTGCTTAACTATTCATAATAACAGTAATTTTGACCAGGGGTGCCCAAACCTTTACATGCCACTTAGGTCCAAGTGTGATCAGACAAAGCATCAGATCGTGCTTGCACTAATGTTAGTCTATGGGGCTGAGCGCGTCCGATTTTTTCCTCGGACAGTGTCTGTTGGAGGGAAAAATTGCTGCATATCTGAGTTTGATCTGATATTTGGATCACAATCGGCCGTGCATTAAGTGCGTGGAAATCATTGAATTCCGTTTGGATGATATCCGAGTGCAGTCCAATTTCCACAAACTCACAGAATGGAGAAGATTAGGATTTTTTTTTCCATCTTCCCTTCATTTAAAAGACGTCTTTCCTTTTCTTTGTTAAATCCTATAGAGTGATAAAACAAAAACACTATACATACAGAATGCTGTGCTTTAACGTAAAAAAAAGCTATAAAGGGGGGGCGTGGCTAGACATGGCCGTGTAGAGACGTGCAGCTCCTGAGCTCCGCTGCAGAATTCCACGATCCACCAGCATCCCCACACCAAAATGGTGCGTACCGCTGCCAAGAAGGCCCGGTCCCGCTCTGCTGCCCGCCCGACGTCCCCACAGCCTACTATGGAGGCTTACCTCACCAGTCCAGGGAGTGAAAAATCTGAGGCCTCCATGCGTCCGGCCCAGGGACCAGGTTATCCAGCTGAATCCGCCGCGGCAGCGGCGAGCGGGACCCGGGCACCAGAGGAAACGGGAAGCACCCCAGCGCAGACCCGGAGGAATGGGACCGGAGCGATCGGGACCCCCATACCGGAGGTGGAGAGGCCTGGTGCGGCGGCGGCGCCATTCCAAGATGGCCGCCACAGCAGCTCCCCAGCCAAGACGGACCGGGTAAGCAGGCCACAGACCCTGCAGCTGCAGCAGCTGGCAAGCGGCGGCCAGGCCGCACAAGAGGGAGGGGGAGGACTATGCCTGAAACACCAGTCGCCTCTGCCCCTGATTGAAAATCCGGAGCCACAGATGGGAATAGCTGGAGTCTGTCTAGGCCCCCCCTCCACCCCAGACTGCGATCCCAATAGGGGTGGAAACACAGAGGCCGGGGTGTCACAGAGAGCTGGGGACACTTGCCCCCAACATATGGGAGAGGAGGATGGGGAGTCCACCACGCAGAAAGAGGATGCTGTCGTGCGAGAGGTGTTACAGAGGGAGGAGGCAGCATCAAGCTCCCCAGCTAGATGGTCCACTGGCTCATCATGGGCAGACAGCCCCCCCGCCAAGCACCCGGCCACACCTGAGAGGCATCCCACCTTGCTTCTAGAGGGCCCTGACACTCAAATGGTACCTCACGCCCCAATCATGATCGCAACTCCGAGAGAGGGGAGACCACAAATATACAGGCCACAATCAAGCTTCCATACTTCCCATGTGACCTTCTCGCCGACTGCAGGGGGTGAGGATAGGCCGGCCTCCCTGGCGGACCTCCGAGCATTCATGCAGGCGATACCTACCAAAAGTGACATCGCGGCTCTAGCAAACCAAGTTGTCGCGGAATGCAAACTGGAATTTGCCCAATTCAGAGCGGAACTCTCATCTCTAACAGATAGAGTGGATACAGTTTCCACGATACAAGAAAATAATTCTACCTCTATCCATGCCTTGCAAGCTACAGTGACAGAACACGCCAAACAATTGTTCTCCTTGCAGCAAAATATGGACGATCTAGAGAACCGCAATAGGAGAAACAATCTCCGTGTCAGAGGATTGCCAGAATCTATTGCTTCCGTGGATGTAGCATCGGTGCTCACTCCAATTTTCAACAAGCTGCTCGGGCGCCCGCCAGGGGTCAGAATAGAATTGGACAGAGCTCATAGAGCACTTCGCCCTTTCAATCCGGAGGACCCCCACCCAAGGGATGTTATCTGCCGGGTCCATTTCTACGCTCTCAAGGAGGCGATCCTACTGGCGAGTAGGAAAAAAGCTGACCTCTCCTATAATGGAACCCCTATTAGAATCTTACCGGACCTTTCTCGCCATACACTAGCTCAAAGAGCGGCCCTCAAACCTCTATTAGATGTTTTAAAGGATAAAGAGATCCAGTTCCGATGGGGATTCCCTTTCTCCCTTTCGGTCCGCCAGGGCTCGAAATACTTCACCCTCCGTACGCTCGAGGACTTGCCCTCTTTTACTTCGGGCCTTGGCTTGCCGCCGATTCTTCTCCCCCAGTGGCCTAACACGCTGCTACGCCCATGGGGTATGGGGCTACGCGCGGGTCCTCTCGAGAGCCCCTCTACAAATCGGCAATCTGTGGGACTCCCGCGGAGAGAGGAGAGATCCCGGGGCAAGAGACGCCCACATCTGAGCCGCAGTAGTCCGGACCGCGCCTGAAGGAACCTCTCTAAGATATCTATAGTACATGATATTGATTCACATGGGATGCCGATGGTTTCGTACCATGCTAATGTTATTTGTCTCGCTATATTCACGCTCAATTGGAAAGGAGTGGTCTTTTGGCTATGTCTGACCAGATTCTCCCCCCAATAGGTTGGAAGCCCCTGCCCCGCCGGTGTGCGGCGGACATGCTCCCGTTGTTTGTATTAACTTGCTTAGTGTTAAGTGCGGAGGCTTTCCCTTTGCTTTTGTTTTGTTCCTCTGAATCGTCTCCCTTCCTCTTTTCTCTCTTTTTCCTAATCTTCTTTTTCTGTACTAGACCTCGCCATGGGGACCGTCCACCAAAACTGCAAACCTGCCCTCCTTCCATTGCAACATCCGGATTCCCTTCTAAATGGCAGACCTGAATATTACATCCTTCAACGTGAAGGGTTTCAACACCCCAGAGAAACGGGCCCAGATCCTTTATCACCTGCACAAGCGTAAGGTACACCTGATCTGCCTCCAGGAGACGCACTTTAAAACTAACCACACCCCAAAGATCAAAAACAAATACTACACCACATGGTTCTTTGCCAACAATCCAGAGACACGCTCAAAGGGGGTGGCGATAGGGATACACAAATCACTCCCTCACCAAGTATTGGACGTTAAAATAGATGAGGCAGCACGTTATATTGTCTTATCATTATCTCTTAGTGGACAGGATTTTACTATAATTAATGCGTACGCACCTAATCAGAACCAAGACTGCTTTGTCGCCGGATTAGTACGTTCGGCCCTCCCTTTGGTTAGGGGCTCAGTGGTTCTTTGTGGGGACCTGAACATCACGCTCGATCCGGCTATGGATAACTCCAAGGGTCGATCAAGCCTCTCCTATACACTAATTAAACGAGTTAAAAAAATCTTTATTACAGCTCCAACTGTATGATGCGTGGCGCATACAGCACCCCTCAGACAGGGATTACAGCTTTTACTCGCACTCGCAGGACTCGTACAGCCGCTTAGATTATATCCTGGTTCAGCATAAGGTATTATCTTGGCTGTCCCATACCGGGATTGGAAACATCCTATGGTCGGATCACGCTCCAGTGTTCTGTTCCATACAGGTTCCATCCATGGCAAAGACGGCAGGATCCTGGCGGCTTAACGAGTCACTGCTTTTGGATGAAGGCTGCACTTCAGACATTTGCACCTCTATCACAAATTTTGTGGGGGACCACGCATCAGACACCACTGCGCCTGTGTTTAAGTGGGAGGCCCTGAAATGTGTCCTTCGTGGGACTCTCATTAAACACGGCTCTCGAATTAAAAAAAGTAGGGCACAAGCCATCAAAGACGCTCTTCAAAAAGTCACAACACTTGAACTCCTCCATAAACGTGCTCTGGCGGCCTCGACACTCCAAGCACTTCTGAGAGCAAGGTTGGAGGTTAGGAAATTACTGGACTCCTCATATAGACACATTATCCAATTGGGCAGGAGCAAATTTTACGAGTTCGGCGACAAACCAGGCAAAATGCTAGCCAACGCGTTACGTGCCAAAAGGGCAACAAACCTGATTTCACATATTCAGGAATCATCGGGTGGCCTGGTGCATACTACCCCTGAGATTTCAAATGCCTTTCATAAATACTATTCTAGGTTGTACAATCTACCCCCTCCTAGGGTGTCCCCCAACGCCTCAACGGATGCCCCCCTTTCCCCCTTTAAAAAACTGAATAGAACCATATTAGAAAATCTTGAGGCCCCGTTCACGATAGAAGAACTATTGCAGGTTATCCAGAGCGCTCCTGGCAATAAAAGTCCAGGTCCGGACGGGCTAACAGCAAAATTCTATAAATCCTTTTCGACCCTACTTGCGCCTCTGATGTTGGAGTCTTTTAATTCAATTTCAGACACCACCTTCTTTCCAACAGACTCTACAGCGGCGCACATTACAGTCATTCCCAAAGTGGGCAAGGACCCGGGCGTCTGCGGTAGCTATAGACCGATTTCCCTGCTCAATGTAGATATTAAGTGCTATGCTAAACTTATTGCCAACAGGCTCAATCCTCTCCTTCCGGATCTGATCCACCTAGACCAGGTTGGGTTTGTCCCGGGATGAGAGGCTAGAGACAATACCCTTAAAACTCTAGATATTATTCAATTTGCTCGCAATCGAGGGATACCATTGATGATCCTGTCCTTAGATGCCGAGAAGGCCTTCGACAGGATTTCATGGGAGTCACTCGCCCAAACATTAAATCATCTGCAGCTGGGCCCAAACCTAACGGCTAAAATACTTGCACTGTACCACACCCCGTCGGCACGTATAAAAATCAATGGCACCTTATTGGACACTGTCACCATCCGTAACGGGACGAGACAGGGATGCCCCTTATCCCCTCTTCTATACATCCTAGTGATGGAGCATCTCATGGTGGCCCTGCGAGCCAACCCGGACATCTACGGGATCAAGATAGCGAACCATGAATATAAATGCTCGGCTTTCGCCGATGACCTCTTAGTTTATCTCACTAACCCGCTTGAGGCACTCCCATCCCTGATGTCGGAGTTGGATAGCTTTGGGAGATGGTCCAATTTCCGGATAAACCTCGACAAATCAGAGGCTTTGAATATCTCCCTTCCTCCAAATCTAGTTTCTTGCCTACAATCCAAACACCCTTTTAAGTGGCCACAAAACAATAGTATCCGATATCTGGGTATCACCATCCCATCTGACCTGACCAAACTGTTTTCACTTAACTTCCAACAATTTCTTACCAAATTAGAGAGGGATCTAGCCACCTGGCATCAGGGGGTGGTGTCCTGGTTTGGTAGGGTTGGCGCCCTCAAAATGACAGTCCTGCCTCGCTTATTATACCTCCTGCAGACGGTACCCGTCCACATCCCTGCGTCATACTGGTACAAAATTCAACAATTATTTATCCAGTTTGTCTGGGCCAAGGGCCGACCCAGATTACGAGGTAGTGTTCTGACCAGACCAAAGGACGCGGGAGGGTTGGGACTGCCGGACTGCCGAAAGTATCACCTAGCAGTGGCCCATGCCCGTGTCCTGGACCTGTTGCATAATGAGGTGTCTAAACTATGGGTGCGTTTGGCCCATGATCTATGCTCTCTGTCGGCGTCAACTCTGCCTTGGACGTGGCCACGGCTGAACCGTCGCAAACTGGTGGTGGGGTACAGTGTCGAGCAGACTCTGCGCACCATACACGCCCCTGGTAGGAAATGCGATTTGATTCGTGCATATGGACCGCTGATGCCGGTGACCGATAGTCCGGATTTTCTTCCGGGTACCTCTGTTACTCGCTTCCTGGAAGGAACTAAACGGACGCCTCTTCGGCTCATCCATATTGCCCCACAGGGACGGACACTACCACTCTCTATAATTTTGGGGGAGAAACCCCAAAAACTACGCCACAATTTTGAGTACGCCCAACTCCAGCATTTTATTACATCACTTACACAGACGCACAAGCTTTCACTCTCTCCATCCCCTTATGAGGCCATGTGTACAACAACGACTGCCCCGAATCACAACATTTCAGTTATATACAAATTGCTGGTCTCCAGGGGCTTGGATGATCTCCCCCCCTTTTGCGGAGCATGGGAGGGGGAGCTCAACCAAACATTCTCTAGAGAACAATGGGGGCGGTGCTTCCATTTGTCACACAAGTCGGTGACTGCTACTAAGTCCCAGGAGACCAGTTATAAAGTTATATCACGATGGTATCGGGTCCCTTCCCTCCTGCATCGGTGGTGGCCTGAGACCCCGGATAAATGTTGGAGGTGCGGAAGCCAGGGGGGCACCATGACGCATATATGGTGGTCGTGTTTAGCCTTGCAGTCCTTTTGGGGGGGGGGTGCTAGAGGCGATCAAAGAGGTTTCAGGAGTGATCGTGCCTAGACGCCCTGAGGCGGTTCTGCTCTACATGTTCCCTATGCCGCAGGCTGCGTACAAAAAATCTGTTCTGCGACACCTCCTACAGGCGGCCAAGACGGTTATACCCCGTCACTGGAAGAAGGCAGACTCTCCAACCTTGGAAGAGTGGATTGACGAGGTGAATGCAATATATCGGATGGAGAGGGTTCTGGCCCAGTCGCGGGGGGATGCAGAGTCTGTGATCACAAAATGGTCCCACTGGGAGTCTTATTTGGCAGGGTCTGGCTCAAACCCATGACATGACCCAAATCCCCTTGTTGATCGGTACCTTTTACCTCCTTACATAAACATGGCGGGCAGGTGAAGGCCCCATGGCACCCTCTTTCGATACTCTTTCTCCCTTTCTGTCTTCCTTCCTCTCTCTTTCCACTCTCTGACCTTTCTTATTAGGAGTTTCTTTTATGGTAAGTTTCCTTTAGGGGAATGAGAGAGGGGTGGAAGGGGGAGTCTGTGTGCCAGGAGTTCTTTTAGGTGGTTTAGTGGATGATTGTCACAATATCGCCTGTGTGCAGTGCCCTCCAGCCCCCTCTCTCCCCTTCTTTCCTTTATTTGTTGCACCTCATGGTCCTGGTACTCATAATTGTTATGCAACATGTATCTGTATGACCTGAAAAAAAAAAAAAAAAAAAAAAAGCTATAAAAAGTCATAAATTCTAAAATATTAAATTGCTAACATTAAGAGAGAAAAAAAAAAAATAAATCACATTTGTGATGGTATAATTTCAAAAGATAACATATTGCTGTGAGTATTTAGAGCTTGAAGTCCTTGGTCATGAAAGGGTAACGGAGCTTCTTTTTTTACTGACTGACAAGTTACCACGAACCATGAAGTAAACCTAGCTGAGATCTTTCCGATTTTTGCTATGAACAGTCAACATGAGACTGAGGAGGAGGAGAATAGGATGAGATCAACACTTTCACTTTCATGCAGGCAGAATACGTCAGGAAAAGAACAAGACGAAGAGAGATTTATATAAAACAGAGAGGAGAAAGGAGAGATAGAGAAGTGTAGATCCAGGAGAACAGAAGACTGAGGATCACTTTTCGGGGGCGAGTCTTCTCCTTGGTATGGCTCTTCTGAATTTTTGTGGGTCGTCTGGACACGAGGACTGGAGACTGCCCCTCTCTGGTGGTAAAATTTCACCCACAGTCTCCTTTAAACCATACAACACTGAACTGACGGTGCCACCCGGATGCCAGGTACAGATAATATTACTTATTGGGTCACGTCTCATTGACTTCTATAATGATTTCATGGCATTACAGCAGTATCAAATTCTTTTTTGTAGAGTAGATGTTATCAAACTTGTAAATTATTGGATTATTTCTTTAAGCAAAATTTGCTGCTGAAATTTTTTATATATTTGAAGTTCGAAACGTCCAGTTGTTTGAGTTTGATGGTCTTTATGTGGGATATGCGACACCTGCCGATGAGCTGTTTCATGTGGACGTGGCAGTTGTGCCACAGCGGCGACTACAGCCACGTGACTGCTGCAGCCAATGACTGGACTCAGCTTGTCATGTGTACATCGGAAGAGGATTGTCAGTGATTGGCTGCAGTGGTACATGTGCTGTACTCCTGAGGCAACATGTCAACAAATGCCAGAGCGGTGGCAGAAAGACAGGACTGAACCTGGAGAGGCTGAGTATTGGTATGTTTGTTATTTTCTAGGTTTCCAACCCTATAATGAAAAAAACTAAAATAATAAGTATTCCCGGGCAAACACTTCAACAAGGAAGTCAGGAGCATGGAAGCGCATGGGGAAAAGGAGGCAAATTCCTTCTCTTTCAGTAGGAAAAAGCGGTCCCTTTAGACCTCGAAAGGCCTTGGAGCTTCAACGCACCCTGCTCATCCAGCCAACCAGTACCCTCCTCTACTGACAATTGTCAAGAATCCCAAAACAGCTGTCAACACTATGGTTTCCGGCTTGGCCAAGATCCTTAAGCATATTGCAATGCTTATTAATGATTTGGATGACTTATAGGGTAACTGTCTCCAATAGTTGCCATAAGACGAGAGTGAAAGCAATCGGTGCTGTGGACAACTCTTCCACTTTTCTAATTCCTTTAGTATTGGTAAATCTTATTGTGACTGGCCTTCATGTTGAGGGCCAAAAAGAGCAATATTGGCCCCAGGTGGTGCATGTGTGCCCAAGACCAGGTATAATCATAACATTATGAGTATGTAACTGTTTGGGTTTTCTTAGTGGGAACATTGAGAAACTCAGATCCAGATAATGTTGGACCTCATAATTTATATATTTTTTTTCTCAGCCTGCAGCATTTCTGCGTCGTCTGGAGGAAGGGGTGGATGGCGTAAAACTAGAGCCATGGCACGGGACTACCACACTGGCCTTCAAGTTCCAGCATGGAGTGATTGTGGCAGTGGACTCACGTGCATCGGCAGGGCAATATATCTGTAAGTGATAAATGAGTGTAAAGTGCTGAAAAGTATTGTCTACATTAGAATCTTTTTGTATAGGCCAAAAGGACTCTTGGGGCCTCCTAGGCTCCAGGGTCCGGGTGCGATTGCAACCCCTGTACCTATTGTAGTTATGTACCTGCTCAGAGCTGGATGTTTCTCGCAACCCTCTCTCAGCGCACATGTGGTTTGTGACCTTCTCTCAGAGCTGAATCTGGCTTGTGAGCCTCTCTCAGAGCTGAATGTGCCTCGTGCCCCTCTCTCAGAGCTGGATGTGGCTTGCGCCCCTCTCTCAAAGCTGAATGTGGCTTGCGCCCCTCTCTCAGAGCTGAATGTGGCTCGCTCCCCTCTCTCAGAGCTGAATGTGGCTCGCTCCCCTCTCTCAGAGCTGAATGTGGCTCGCGCCCCTCTCTCAGAGCTGAATGTGGCTCGCTCCCCTCTCTCAGAGCTGAATGTGGCTTGCGCCCCTCTCTCAGAGCTGGATGTGGCTTGCGCCCCTCTCTCAGAGCTGAATGTGGCTTGCGCCCCTCTCTCAGAGCTGGATGTGGCTTGCGCCCCTCTCTCAGAGCTGAATGTGGTTTGCTCCCCTCTCTCAGAGCTGAATGTGGCTCATAGCTCTCTCTCAGAGCTAAATGTGGTTCGCAAGGTCAGAAAGGTTGGGGACCTCTGTAGTCTAGTGATTTAGTATTAGCAATTAGTTACCTGATATTTGTATATAATGATTCTCGTATATGTCATGTTCCTTTCCCACAGCTACAGTGAAGTTTAATAAAGTGATTGAGATAAACCCGTACCTGCTGGGCACCATGTCCGGGAGCGCTGCAGACTGCCAGTACTGGGAACGGCTTCTCGCCAAGGAGTGCAGGTGTCTGATACAATATATATGTATAATTTGTTTTCTTTGTCATTATTTACGACTCATGTAACTATTTTATGCTCATTGGATTTGGTATATACTACTATGCAGACTGTGACTTTGCTTGTTTTTCTTGTCTTTCTTTTTGCACTGTTACCAGTGGGTACACATATGTGTATCATTCTGCAAAAATCCTTTATTGCTGCATATAGCAATACAAGTAAGACAGCCAATGCATGCAATTGCAGGTCTACCAGAGCGCTGGTGCTTTATTAGATCTTGTAATTATTCAAGGAGTCCTGGACAATTATCAACGATGTTCAGCCAGACCACACTTCTTAGTTATGCAAGTGTGTAGGTTACATTTTTCCCGATCAGTCTCCTGACAATGATTCTTGGACCGGTCGGGGGTCTCCTGACAATGATTCTTGGACCGGTCGGGGGTCTCCTGACAATGATGCTTGGACCGGTTACGGGTTGGACCAGCCGTGGGTCTCTCAATAGCAATTCCAGGATTGGCTATGGCTCTCCTGACAGCGATGCTTGGACCGACTGTGGAGTTCCTGACAGTAATACCCGTACTAGCGGTTCATCTCTTGACAATGATGCTTGGCTGGCCATAGGTCTCTTGAATAATCAGTCACATCAAGAGGAGGAGGGGAGGAGAAGCTAAGCGCTTCTCTTGGTTACCCGATGTGTACCTTGGTTATCAGCGTCCGCAGCTTCCAGACGCCGGCTCCTGCTCCCTGCACATTCAGATCTTTGCTCTCTCGCTGTCACACACAGCGATCTGTGCGTCACAGCGGGAGAGCAACGTCCAAAAAATGAACCAGGGCTGTGTGTAACGAGCAGCGATCTCGCAGCAGGGGCCAGATCACTGCTCAGTGTCACACACAGCGAGATCACTGATGAGGTCACTGCTGCGTCACAAAAACCGTGACTCAGCAGCGATCTCGCTATGTGAGAAGTACCCCTAATAGCCAGATCATCCAGGGGTCTCCTAATGGCAATGCCTGGATTGGCTGGGGGTCTCCTGACTTTGATGCCTGGATTGACTGTAGTCCTCCTAGCAATAAAATATCCAAATATTTCTTCTGCTCTTAAAGTTTAGGTAAAAAAATGGATCCATCTTTTAAAAGAGGGTTGCTATGAAGCTGACTAAATAACAGTATGTGGTCCTTTGTGCCAGAAATAAGAACTGTAGGAGCTCAGGGCTCCATTTTTTTGGTACAATACCAGCTTGAAAATGTTTTGGATTTATTTAGAAGATACATTTTACCTAATTTCTATACTTTTGTGTTTCTATCAGGTTATATCAGCTGCGGAATAATTCCCGGATCACGGTGTCGGCAGCTTCCAAACTCTTGTGTAACATGATGCTGGAGTACAGAGGTACAGGCCTGAGTGTGGGCAGCATGATCTGCGGCTGGGATGAGAAGGTAATCGGCTCCGCACAACGATTAGGTGGCAGAATTGCTTCATTTCATTTATATAAATGCCTGACGCTGGTGCTATGAAACGTTATTGAATGTCCAAATAGAATTAGGTGAGATAAGGCAATCGTTAATCTTCCGAAGCAATCGGTATCGAGATATGAGACAAACGTTTACCATAAATCTAGATGACGAGGAGCGATGGTGTGTTCCGTGCATAATACTGACGATGAGGAGCGATGGTGTGTGTTTGGTATATAATACTGATGATGAGGAGCGATCATGTGTTTGGTATATAATACTGATGATGAGGAGCGATCATGTGTTTGGTATATAATACTGATGATGAGGAGCGATGGTGTGTTTGGTACATAATACTGACGATGAGGAGCGATGGTGTGTTCCGTGCATAATACTGATGATGAGGAGCGATGGTGTGTTCCGTGCATAATACTGATGATGAGGAGCGATGGTGTGTTCCGTGCATAATACTGATGATGAGGAGCGATGGTGTGTTCCGTGCATAATACTGACGATGAGGAGCGATGGTGTGTTTGGTATATAATACTGACGATGAGGAGCGATGGTGTGTGTTTGGTATATAATACTGACGATGAGGAGCGATGGTGTGTTCGGTACATAATACTGACGATGAGGAGCGATGGTGTGTTCTGTACATAATACTGACGATGAGGAGCGATCATGTGTTTGGTATATAATACTGACGATGAGGAGCGATGGTGTGTTCTGTACATAATACTGACGATGAGGAGCGATCGTGTGTTTGGTATATAATACTGACGATGAGGGGCGATCGTGTGTTTGGTATATAATACTGACGATGAGGAGCGATGGTGTGTTCTGTACATAATACTGACGATGAGGAGCGATGGTGTGTTTGGTACATAATACTGACGATGAGGAGCGATGGTGTGTTTGGTACATAATACTGACGATGAGGAGCGATGGTGTGTTTGGTACATAATACTGACTATGAGGAGCGATGGTGTGTTCTGTACATAATACTGACGATGAGGAGCGATCGTGTGTTTGGTATATAATACTGACGATGAGGAGTGATGGTGTGTTTGGTACATAATACTGACGATGAGGAGCGATGGTGTGTTTGGTATATAATAATGACGATGAGGAGCGATGGTGTGTTCTGTACATAATACTGACGATGAGGAGCGATGGTGTGTTCTGTACATAATACTGACGATGAGGAGCGATCGTGTGTTTGGTATATAATACTGACGATGAGGAGTGATGGTGTGTTTGGTACATAATACTGACGATGAGGAGCGATGGTGTGTTCTGTACATAATAATGACGATGAGGAGCGATGGTGTGTTTGGTACATAATACTGATGATGAGGAGCGATGGTGTGTTCTGTACATAATACTGATGATGAGGAGCGATGGTGTGTTGTGCACATAATACTGACGATGAGGAGCGATGGTGTGTTTTGTTTATAATACTGACGATGAGGAGCGATGGTGTGCTCTGTACATAATACTGATGATGAGGAGCGATGGTGTGTTGTGCACATAATACTGACGATGAGGAGCGATGGTGTGTTTTGTTTATAATACTGACGATGAGGAGCGATGGTGTGCTCTGTACATAATACTGATGATGAGGAGCGATGGTGTGCTCTGTACATAATACTGATGATGAGGAGCGATGGTGTGTTGTGCACATAATACTGATGATGAGGAGCGATGGTGTGTTTTGTTTATAATACTGACGATGAGGAGCGATGGTGTGCTCTGTACATAATACTGATGATGAGGAGCGATGGTGTGCTCTGTAGATAATACTGACGATGAGGAGCGATGGTGTGTTTAGTATATAATACTGACGATGAGGAGCGATGGTGTGTTTTGTTTATAATACTGACGATGAGGAGCGATGGTGTGCTCTGTAGATAATACTGACGATGAGGAGAGATGGTGTGCTCTGTACATAATACTGACGATGAGGAGCGATGGTGTGCTCTGTACATAATACTGATGATGAGGAGCGATGGTGTGCTCTGTAGATAATACTGACGATGAGGAGAGATGGTGTGCTCTGTACATAATACTGACAATGAGGAGCGATGGTGTGCTCTGTACATAATACTGACGATGAGGAGCGATGGTGTGCTCTGTCCATAATACTGACGATGAGGAGTGATGGTATTCTCTGTACATAATACATAATAGTGATGATGAGGAGCGATGGTGTGCTCTGTACATAATACTGACGATGAGAAGCGATGGTGTGTTTTGTATATAATACTGACGATGAGGAGCGATGGTGTGTTTGGTATATAATACTGACGATGAGGAGTGATGATGTGCTCTGTACATAATACTGACGATGAGGAGTGATGATGTGTTCTGGGCATAATGCCCAATATCGGATCGGAACCAATTATAATCTATGTAACGTTACAGGGACCTGGATTATATTACGTTGATGAAAACGGGACAAGACTCACCAATGACATGTTCTCCACGGGATCAGGAAGCTCCTATGCATATGGAGTTATGGACAGCGGATACCGTAAGGATCTGAGCCCTAAAGAAGCATATGACCTGGGCCGCAGAGCCATCAGTTATGCCGCACACCGCGATAATTATTCCGGAGGGGTGGTGAATAGTAAGTATCTGCTACCACAGGTATATATATATATTATTTTTCTTACTATATTTTTGAGTCACACTGGTGAACTTGACTATGAGATCACTTGATCGCTAATATAATACTCCTTCGCGGAAGCTAGTTTAAATTACGGTTGTGATAGAAGAGTGTTGTAGCTGATGCCAACTGCCAATGATGTGGTCTTCACCGAACCATAAATATTCGGCCTAACAGGGAACGTGTCATCAAAAAATGCCTAAATTCCCACTGTAAATTTTCTTTCCTTTACGCCAAAGCAGCAGCATGACCTCCATTGGTGCTGCACTGTAGGACGACAAGGAATGACCTATTGACTAAACCAGGTTTTTATGTTAAATTTTATTTTTAATATTATTTTTATCTTTTACTTTTATTTTTCATATCACAATTTGTATGTAAAACAAATGTAGAGCAGAGAGATTAGATTCTCCTATCTGAGGAAAGGTGTCAAATTACAGTATTTATCTCACCACTTGTTCTCCCTCTTGTCTATGGGAAAGACAAAAAAAGCTGATGTCACGATTGTCACTGTGCGTCTTGTGACTAGGCACAAGCTCAGGACTAGCTTCATTTCATCTGAGACCATGCACATTTAAACATTGTTTTTCCCTTTGGGCACATGATGGGTTAACGCCTTCTCTTCTGTAGTAGCAGACTTGCTCAGCTGTCTGTGGTTAATCACTTCCGGCCTAGGTTTAAGCCCTCTGCTTCCTGGAGAGTTTGCTGGTTATTCTATTTACTTTGGAGCTATCCTGGAGCAGGGAGGATGTGTTTCCTGCTGCTGTTGTGTGGTTTGTTATAGTTGTCAGTTGTTGTTTCTACTGCCTTCCCTTAGTTACCCTTACCCGTCCACCTTTGGTTGCTCCCTGGTGTAGGTTCTAGGTGTGCATGAGTTTTGATTTACCCTTACTGTTATTCTTTGTTGGTGGGGTTTTTGGGATCTACGTCCTGGTCAGTCTCCTGGGTGGTGGGGACTTTGTCATCATGGCCAGGACAGGAGTTAGGGCCAGGTTGGGGGCCCGTACCTCCCTATCTTCAAGGGTACCTCCGGGTGTGAGGGTGAGCTCAAAGACCCCAGCATTAGGGTCTGCATAGGTTCCCCTGTGTTCCCTGGCCATCCGTTACACACCCTTGTAACAACCTAGCACTGGCCCCGACTATCTCCATCAGTCCCATAGACTAATCCTGCCCACTGTTCCCTTCAATCCGATCCATTATAGGACTCAGGACCCCTGTTTTAGTAATTGTGGGGTTCCCAGTGATCATACAATTATCATAATTCCTATAAAAAGAATTATGTTCCAACCCCTTTAAGCTCTAGTCCCTTTTGACCCTTCTAGAAGTTCATTGATAGAGGATAACTTCCAGATTGCTCTGAATCCAACTGCTAGGGCGCCCGCCGATCTGGAGAATGCTGTTGTTGGCTATGAGCAGGACTTTGAGAATGAATAGAGCAGAGGAATCCATGCTCAACCTCCACTCTTGCTCAACCTCCACTCTTGCACAACCTCCACTCTTGCACAACCTCCACTCTTGCACAACCTCCACTCTTGCACAACCTCCACTCTTGCACAACCTCCACTCTTGCTCAACCTCCACTCTTGCTCAACCTCCACTCTTGCACAACCTCCACTCTTGCACAACCTCCACCCTTGCACAACCTCCACCCTTGCACAACCTCCACTCTTGCTCAACCTCCACTCTTGCACAACCTCCACCCTTGCACAACCTCCACCCTTGCACAACCTCCACTCTTGCACAACCTCCACTCTTGCTCAACCTCCACTCTTGCTCAACCTCCACTCTTGCACAACCTCCACCCTTGCACAACCTCCACCCTTGCACAACCTCCACCCTTGCACAACCTCCACTCTTGCTCAACCTCCACTCTTGCACAACCTCCACTCTTGCACAACCTCCACTCTTGCACAACCTCCACTCTTGCTCAACCTCCACTCTTGCACAACCTCCACTCTTGCACAACCTCCACCCTTGCACAACCTCCACCCTTGCACAACCTCCACCCTTGCACAACCTCCACTCTTGCACAACCTCCACTCTTGCTCAACCTCCACTCTTGCTCAACCTCTACTCTTGCACAACCTCCACTCTTGCACAACCTCCACTCTTGCACAACCTCCACTCTTGCTCAACCTCCACTCTTGCTCAACCTCCACTCTTGCTCAACCTCCACTCTTGCTCAACCTCCACTCTTGCACAACCTCCACTCTTGCACAACCTCCACCCTTGCACAACCTCCACTCTTGCACAACCTCCACCCTTGCACAACCTCCACTCTTGCACAACCTCCACTCTTGCACAACCTCCACTCTTGCACAACCTCCACTCTTGCACAACCTCCACTCTTGCTCAACCTCCACTCTTGCTCAACCTCCACTCTTGCACAACCTCCACTCTTGCACAACCTCCACTCTTGCACAACCTCCACTCTTGCACAACTTCCGCTCTTGCACAACCTCCACTCTTGCACAACCTCCACTCTTGCACAACCTCCACTCTTGCTCAACCTCCACTCTTGCTCAACCTCCACTCTTGCACAACCTCCACTCTTGCACAACCTCCACTCTTGCACAACCTCCACTCTTGCACAACTTCCGCTCTTCAGTACGTCATCTTCGCGATGGGTGGCAGGGCCCAAGTGGTCAGAAATCTAGAGATCAGGAAGTTTTCTTTTATCCTACGATTAGTAGGTAAAAGGTTTATACCAAAGTTTAAAGTTAACAGAGGACAGCCATGTTTATAAAAGGAAAAAAGAAACCATGCCTAGGAGAGAAATCCACCTCCTTGCACTAGCGCTGCTGCTTCTACTGAGCAATAAGTGATGACGTCACAACCTCCAGACCCATGATTACCTCCAGGGTCCGGTGACTGATGCTCAGGACGTCATAACTTCTGGTCGGTCTGGCGGAGACCATTAGAGTTCTAGCACCGGAGCGAAGGGGTGGATTTCGCCGGTGAGTGTGGCTCACCCCCCTTTTAATGAATTTGATGACATAGACTAAATGATTGGTGTCTGTCTCCTCAGTGTATCATATGAAGGAGGACGGCTGGGTGAAAGTCGGGCAGTATGATATCAGCGATCTACTGCATGACTACGAGGAAGGAAAGAAGCAGTAACAGTGGGTTTGAGCTCCAGAGACGACGACTTCATCACCACGTTCACATTTCTCCATCTTTCGTTATCCCAACAAACCTGCGCTTGTCATTATCCAAAAATAAAATTTTCTAACATTTTATTTGTTTTATTATTTATTGCGTCTAATCCATATATCTAAAAATACATTAAATTATAACACATTGCACTAAAAAGGTAGAAAAATAGTCTGAAATTGACAATGGTGCAGCCTGAATGGTAAAATATCTGGCTGCCATTTTCACATTTGCTGTCAGTGAATGATACAATTGTATCCGGTGTAGGCAACGCTCTGCGAGCGAAACATCCCGGACTCCAGTCTGATATATTGCTGCAAACTAAAAGAGCCTTGTGTTTAGCTCACGGAGGGAAATTAGCTTTGTACAGGTTTTCGTATTCGCAACATGTGAAAAGTTTAAAACCTAGCTTTTAATAATTTACCAAAAAACGAGTTAAATTCCAATGGCCATAGAAGACATACTTACAAACAAAAGGAACCCTATTTTGGCAAAGAGGGAATATAAAGATACGGGTGTGCCAAACCTTCAGATCAGCCTCATCAGGAACCTTTACATCAACCAAGAAACAACAGTCCAAACGGAACATGGTGACCCGACATGGTTCAAAGTAGAGCAAAGAGTCAGAAAAGGAGGTGTCCTGTCACCATTCTCTTCAATTTATATGCGGAGGCTATTTTCAGGAAGGCCGGACTTGCCGAAAAAGAAGAAAGAACCAAAATTGCTGGACAAATCAGCAATAATCTTAAATACGCAGACAATACAATATTGATAGCGTACATGGCATTAAGGACTCTTATTACGGAGTGTCAAGATGGAAAGCTCAAACATGTGACTCCTACTGAATACAAAGAAGACGGAGATATTGAGTAACACCAGGTAGAACCAGGACACATTTCAGATGGAATCTGTAAACTACTCGGATCAATGGAAAAATAAAATACGGCACTCCTGTTTTTTTGAAGGTGCCTGGATAGGATCCAACTCCGTAGATAGTAGAAAAAGAATTCGGCACTCAAAATCAATGCAAGGGTGGGTATTTTAATCGTGATCCAAATGAATGTCATCCAACATGTTGTACACCATTCATTTGGATCACGATTAAAATACCCACATCTACTTGAATGAATGATCACTCAAGATGCAGCGGACACTGGAAGTCAATAGGAGAATAGCTATGGGCAAATCAACAATGAAGTCACTGGACAAGGTCTGCAAATCAAGGAGCATTTCACTGGTGACGAAGACACAACTCGTACATAGTCTGGTCTCGGCTCGTACATAGTTTGGTCTTTTCTGTAGTCACATATGGATGCAAATCCTGGACAATAAAGAAACAAGATAGTAGAAAAATCAACACCTTTGAAACATGATGCTGGAGAAGGAAGTTACCAATACCATGAATGGCAAAAATAACAAACAAATCAATTCTGAACAAATCAATACAGACTCGTCACTAAAATCAAACTACGACCCGTCTACACATTATATGCACTGGAGAAGGACATAATGGTGGGAAGAATAGAAGGAACAAGACAAAGAGGAAAATCAACAACCCGATGGCTTGATATTCTCAAGAAAAAGATGGAGAAGACCCTGGTGGACCTATCTAGGCAGAGAAGACTGGTGGGCCTATCTAGGAGAAGAAGACCCTGCTAGAGCTATCTAGGTGGAGAAGACCCTGCTAGAGCTATCTAGGTGGAGAAGACCCTGCTAGAGCTATCTAGGTGGAGAAGACCCTGCTAGAGCTATCTAGGTGGAGAAGACCCTGCTAGAGCTATCTAGGTGGAGAAGACCCTGCTAGAGCTATCTAGGTGGAGAAGACCCTGCTAGAGCTATATAGGTGGTGAAGACCCTGCTAGAGCTATCTAGGCGGAGAAGACCCTGCTGGACCTATCTAGCCTGCACAAGATCAATCTTTCTACAGAGCGTTCATCCATCAAGTCATCATGGCTCGAGATCAAACTGGAAGCTGTTAAAAAAAAAAAAGTAGACCTATATAGCAGTGTTAGCTATTATAAGAAAACTTGGAACAGTCTCACCCTTTTATACATGGATATTCATCAGGGTTTTTTCACCTGAGGATACAGATCCTCTTTTTTTTTCCTGCAGGGGGACATCCTGCTGCTTGAGAGCTCCATTTCACCCTATGGGAGCTAAACTTGGTGCTGCTGTGCCCCCAAAACTCCTGCCCTTACACACATTGTATGTACAGGTTTATTGTATTCTCATTCACTGACAGCAAGCACATGCACTATGAAAAACATACAAATACCGCAAATACTGGTTAAGATATATTACAAAAACTCATCATGGAGAAAAAAACCATAATAGTTGTTGACTTGGCTGCCTGCAAAAGGTTAAGGCCAGACGGTGACTTGAGGCCACCTGACATAAGGTAACAGCAGTGTGACAATGCGAGCTTATGTTACACATCTACAAGGCACCGTGTGGCCTAACTCTCATAGATATCAGCGCAGCGTGCCACAGACACACGAGGGCCACAGACACACGAGGGCCACAGACACACGAGGGCCACAGACACACGAGGGCCACAGACACACGAGGGCCACAGACACACGAGGGCCACAGACACAAGAGGGCCACAGACACACGAGGGCCACAGACACACGAGGGCCACAGACACACGAGGGCCACAGACACACGAGGGCCACAGACACACGAGGGCCACAGACACAAGGGACACCGCATAAGAGACAATGCATGAGGGGCTCAACATGAGGGACACGACTCTAGGGACACTGCACAAGGGGCAAGGCACAAGAGGAGACCTCATGCTCATCCCTGTGGCACGTCTCCGTTCTGCCGGTGGAAGGTGCTGCGCTGCTTGTTCCAGAGTCTCCAGTAGACGCCCTCCTGGGCCAGTAACTGTTCGTGTCTGCCGGACTCTCTGATCTGACCTTCTTCCAGAACCAGAATGTGGTCGGCCTTCTCCACGACGTTCAGGCGGTGGGATATCAGCAGTACGGTCCGTCTGTTTGGGTTGTCATACACTGTGCTTTGTATCTGGAGAGAAAAGTCACATCACAGTCAGCGACCCTCCTCTGTGACATGGGTGCAAATCTAATATGCAAAAGCAAGCAAACAGATGAGGACGGCGCAGCCCCGGAGGGCACCGGGATGTGTGCGATTCCCACCCCGGTCTATTATACATGTGTGAATAACAGTTACATAAAAACAGGGCTCGGGTTCGGGGATCGAATGCTTTATGTGCGAACTTAACTCGCGCAAGTATCGCTGTGCTCAGGTACACTCGGTGCTCGGATTCACTCAGTGCCCGGGTACGCTCGGTGCTCAGGTATGCTTGGTGCTCGAGTACGCTCTGTGCTCAGGTTTGCTCTGTGCTCAGGTACGCTCTGTGCTCAGGTTTGCTCGGTGCTCAGGTACGCTCAGTGCTCAGGTTTGCTCGGTGTTCAGGTTTGCTCGGTGCTCAGGTTTGCTCGGTGCTCAGGTATGCTCGGTGCTCAGGTACGCTCGGTGCTCAGGTACGCTCGGTGCTCGAGTACGCTCGGTGCTCAGGTTTGCTCGGTGCTCAGGTTTACTCGGTGCTCAGGTATGCTCGGTGCTCAGGTATGCTCGGTGCTCAGGTATGCTCGGTGCTCAGGTATGCTTGGTGCTCAGGTATGCTCGGTGCTCAGGTATGCTCGGTGCTCAGGTATGCTCGGTGCTCAGGTTTGCTCGGTGCTCAGGTACGCTCAGTGCTCAGGTTTGCTCGGTGTTCAGGTACGCTCTGTGCTCAGGTTTTCTCGGTGCTCAGGTACGCTCGATGCTCAGGTACGCTCGGTGCTCAGGTATGCTCGGTGCTCGAGTACGCTCGGTGCTCAGGTTTGCTCGGTGCTCAGGTTTACTCGGTGCTCAGGTATGCTCGGTGCTCAGGTATGCTCGGTGCTCAGGTATGCTCGGTGCTCAGGTATGCTTGGTGCTCAGGTATGCTCGGTGCTCAGGTATGCTCGGTGCTCAGGTATGCTCAGTTCTCGAGTACGCTCGGTGCTCGAGTACGCTCGGTGCTCAGGTATGCTCTGTGCTCAGGTATGCTCGGTGCTCAGGTACGCTCGGTGCTCAGGTATGCTCGGTGCTCGAGTACGCTCGGTGCTCAGGTTTGCTCGGTGCTCAGGTTTACTCGGTGCTCAGGTATGCTCGGTGCTCAGGTACGCTCGGTGCTCAGGTATGCTCGGTGCTCAGGTACGCTCAGTGCTCAGGTATGCTCGGTGCTCAGGTACGCTCGGTGCTCAGGTGCGCTCGATGCTCAGGTAAGCTTGGTGCTCAGGTACGCTCGATGCTTGAGTACGCTCGGGGCTCAGGTACGCGCAATGCTCAGGTAAGCTTGGTGCTCAGGTATGCTTGGTGCTCAGGTATGCTCGGTGCTCAGATACGCTCGGTGCTCAGGTACGCTCGATGCTCAGGTAAGCTTGGTGCTCAGGTACGCTCGATGCTTGGGTACGCTCAGGGCTCAGGTACGCGCAATGCTCAGGTAAGCTTGGTGCTCAGGTACGCTCGGTACTCAGGTACGCTCCGTGCTCAGGTACACTCGTTACTCAGGTTTGCTCGGTGCTCAGGTACGCTCGATGCTTGGGTACGTTCGGTGCTCAGGTACGCTCGATGCTCAGGTACGCTCGATGCTCGGGTACGCTCGGTGCTTAGCCCAGTGTGAGCTGCTTGCAGTGTCTGACCGGCTTCATCTGCGTATATGGGGCGTGTGCTGCCGATACGGATGATATTCTACAAACACGGACTGATTGTATCTTTCTGTGAGGTCGGACTGTCATTCAATGACACCGTTTGTGTATAGCAGATCAGCGGTCACTTATGGCAGCAGGCAGATCGTCTACCTCGGCCCTTACAAATCTCACCTTGAGTTCACTTTCGGTGTCTAGTGAGCTGCTGACGTCATCCAGGATAAGGACCTTGGGGTCCCGCACCAGGGCCCGCGCTAAGGCCGTCCTTTGCTTCTGACCTCCTGATAGGAGTCCGCCTTTCTGTCCGGCACCTAAAATACAGCATTATTACTAAAATAATCTGCAGGACGCCCACGATTCATACATTAATTGCTGTGTGTATTCAGGGTCGGCCTTAGGAGTGAGCAACCTGCGCAGCTGCTGCTACTAAAGTCCACCATCCAAAACGTGTGACCACTAAACATCGTAATGCAGACTCTATAGCGGTATTATTCACAAACTGTATAGCACTGTTAGACCATGTCATGTATGGAGTCGTTATGGTAATTGCTGGTATAATATGAGCACTGTATGGCAGTGTATACACTGTATATCACATGTAATGCATAGAGCTGGCGGGTACTATAAAAGCTTAGTTATTTAGTTAAAGAGTTATTCCCATTTCCAAGATCCTATCCCAATATGTAGTAGGTGTAATGATAATAATATTAACAAAAACCTTTAATTAGAAATGTAGTATAGTTCTGATTAGCTATGTCTCTTACCTCATGTGCAGGGCATTGCAGTTTAGTTACGACTACTCATATAGTGAGTTAGTTACTTGTGGTCATAACCATGGATACTTAAGCTGCAATGCCCTGCACATGGGGTAAGAGACATAGAAATGTAGTGTAGGTCTCCTGATTAGCTATGTCTCTTACCTCATGTGCAGGGCATTGCAGCTTAATTACAACCACTCATATAGTGAGTTAGTTGCTTGTTGTCTTAACCATGGATGCCTAAGCTACAATGCCCTGCATATGGGGTAAGAGACCTAGCAATGTAGTATAGGTCTCCTGATTAGCTATGTCTCTTACCTCATGTGCAGGGCATTGCAGCTTAATTACAACCACTCATATAGTGAGTTAGTTGCTTGTTGTCTTAACCATGGATACCTAAGCTACAATGCCCTGCACATGGGGTAAGAAACCTAGCAAAATAGTATAGGTCTCCTGATTAGCTATCCGTCTTACCTCTTGTGCAGGGCATTGCAGTAGCTTAGGTATCCATGGTTATGACCATGAGCAACTAACTAAGGGTACAGTTCCACTTGTGTATGAGTCGTGCGAGTCTCACATCGGTATCACCCGGTACAGCCGCGCACTCTCCTGACAGAAGCGGGGCGGCTGCCTTTATTTCCATGCAGCAAAGGCGCTCGTGTCTGGAGAGCGTGTGGCCATACGTAATACCGATACGAGACTCACACGAGTCATAGGCACGTTGAACTCCGGAATAACTGTCTTTATATGAGTGATCATAACAATGGATAACTAAGCAGCAATGCCCTGCACATGAGGTAAGAGACATGGTAGATCAGGAGAACTATACTACATTTTCATTTGGAGGGATTTGCTAATATTATTATTATTACATCTACTATATATTGGGATGGGATCTTGGAGATGGGAATACCCCTTTAAGTGCATGAAAGTGTTATTATGTCGATATATGGCACTGTTATACTAGCACTATAGAGTAAACCAAATGTTGGCGGCAAGAGACAGTATGGTCAATATAATGTCAGACCTGCAAGTATGAAATCGTGTGTGATCAGAGGCTACCACCACAAATGTCTGCTATATCTGTGCTGCACCCACCTGTCTTGTACCCGTCCACCATGGCTGAGATAAAATCGTGTGCATTCGCTGCCACTGCTGCGTTCTCCACGGACGACAGAGGAACGTGCCCCAAACCGTAGGAGATATTGTCTTCTAAGGAGCGGGCAGTGAGGACGGGCTCCTGACTCACCACAGACACCTGCAATGAAGACACGAGACCATCACCACGTGGCACATGCCGCACATCACTGCCCAGTGTCACCAGAGGGGGGTCTCATTGCTGCAGGATTTGTCACGCAGATATAAGGCCATAGCAATCAATCTGCACCCGCACAAACTTTGGGGGCATTTCCCACCGTCAGGTTTTAGCTTTGTGCTGGAGAGTCGCTGTGTCTCATACGAGGAGCTACAGTTTATCCACTACAGTTTGGCTCTGTTTTGTTTTCGCACCACCTCAAGGTGAAAAATTGAGATTTTTTTTTTTGTGTGTAAATTGCAAATTTTGTGGGGGTTCAGTTTATTGCAGAAATGATGGACCGTAAAAATGCAAAAAAATGTGATACCCAAAAATAGACCTTTTATATGTATTTTTTTTATCAGCTACAGTATCATTGATGTGGGCGGCACGTTGGCTCAGTGGTTAGCACTGCAGTCTTGCCGTGGCTCAGTAGTTAGCAGTGCAGTCTGGTGGTGCTCAGTGGTTAGCACTTCAGTCTTGCGGTGGCTCAGTGGTTAGCACTGCAGTCTTGCGGTGGCTCAGTAGTTTGCACTGCAGTCTGGTGGTGCTCAGTGGTTAGCACTTCAGTCTTGTGGTGGCTCAGTGATTAGCACTGCAGTCTTGTGGTGGCTCAGTGGTTAGCACTGCAGTCTTGTGGTGGCTCAGGGGTTAGTGCCGCAGTCTTGCAGCGCTGGGGTCTTGGGTTCAAATCCCACCAAGGACAACATATGCAAGGAGTTTGTATGTTCTCCCCGTGTTTGCGTGTGTTTCCTCCCCACTACAAAGACATTCAGAGAGGGACCTTAGGGGCACTTTGCACACTACAACATCGCAGGTGGGGTCATGTCGAAAGTGACGCACTTCTTGCGTTGCTCTCGACATCGTAGTGTGTAAATCCTAGATGATACGATTAACGAGCGCAAAAGCGTCGTAATCGTATTATTGGTGTAGGGTCGGCGAATTCCATAATTACGCTGCTGCGATGGTCCGATGTTGTTCCTCGCTCCTGCGGCAGGAGCAGGAGCCAGGAACATCTCCAACCTGCGTCACCGCGGCTCCCGTAGGATATGCGGAAGGAAGGACGTGGGTGGGATGTTTACATCCAGCTCATCTCCGCCCCTCCGCTCCTATTGGCCGCCTGCCATGTGACGTTGCTGTGACGCCGCACGACCCGCCCCCTTAAGAAGGAGGCGGTTCTCCGGCCAGAGCGACGATCGCAGGGCAGGTGAGTGCATGTGAAGCTGGCGTAGCGATAATATTCGCAACGGCAGCTATCACAAGATATCGCAGCTGCGACGGGGGCGGGGACTATCGCGTTCGGCATCGCAGCATCGGCTTGCGATGTTGTAGTGTGCAAAGTGCCCCTTAGATTGTGAGCCCCAATGCGGACAGTGTTGCTGATGTATGTAAAGCGCTGTGGAATGAAAAATATATATAAAAAAATATACAAATATAAAAAAAATGGTGTTACTGGCATTATGACACTGATGGGGGAGACGCTCCATTCTAACAGGAAGGATATGTTATGTTTTTTTATTTACTTTTATTCTTTTTACGTTATTGGCCTGAACCTGAAAAATACATTGAGATTAGTTTATGTATTTTTCTAACATTATACGATAACTGGGATGGACATTGGCAGCACGTGACCACAGGGAACAACAGAGCGCAGAGGACGTCTGTCTCCTCTCTAGGATCACTCAGGCATCCAGTATATATATATTCTAGCTGTGGTACCCGGCGTTGCCCGGGATAGTAACTAAGTGTCTCTGTCTCTCTCACTTTCCCTCTCTTTCTCTCCCTCTCTGTCTATCTCTCTCATTCTATACGTCTCTCTCTGTCGCTATCTCTCTGTCTGTTTCTCTGTGTCTTTGTCTCTCTCTATACGTCTCTCTTTCTGCCTCTCTGTCTCTGCCCGTCTCGCTCTGTATCTCCCTGGCTGTCTCTCTTTCTGTCTGCCTCTCTATTTCTCTCTGTCTATCCATCACTCTCTCTATTTCTTTCTATCCATCTATTTCTCTCTATCCATCTCTCTCTCTATTTCTCTCTATCCATCTATTTCTCTCTATCCATCTCTCTCTCTATTTCTCTCTGTCTGTCTCTCTATCCATCTATCTCTCTATTTCTCTCTATCCATCTCTCTATTTCTCTCTGTCTGTCTCTCTCTGTCTGTCTCTCTATCCATCTATCTCTGTCTACCTCTCTGTCTCTCTCTCTATCCGTCTGACTCTGTTTCTCACTGTCTGTCTCTCTTTCTGTCTGCCTCTCTCTATCCATCTCTGTATGTCTCTCTATCTCTCTTTCTCTGTCTCTCTATCCATCTATCTCTGTCTACCTCTCTCTATATCTCTGTCCATCTCTCTATTTCTGTGTCTTTCTCTATCCGTCTCTCTCTATCCATCTATCTCTCTGTCTGTCTGCCTCTCTATGTCTCGCACTCTCCCTGTCTGCCTCACTCTCTATTTCTCTGTGTCTCTCTCTGTTTGTTTGTGTCTGTCTCTCTCTATCCATCTCTGTCTCTGTATCTATGTGTCTTTCTCTGTCTGTCTCTCTCTCTATCCATCTCTCCACCTACAGTATGACGTTCCCTGAGTCATATGGGGTGTCTGTGCAAAATGTTATGATTGGAAATGCGACGGTGCAGATTCCTTTAGCAGACATACACATATACACACACACACACACACATATATATGTGCGCACACACACATATATATACACACACACGCACACACACACATATACATACACTCAGCTTTATAAATTAGATACGTACAGTCATGGCCAAAAGTTTTGAGAATGACACCACAATGCTATTTTCACATGATCTGTTGCCCTCTGGTTTTTAATTGTGTTTATCTGATGTTTACATCACATACAGAAATATAATTGCAATCATATTATGGGACCAGAAGGTTCTATTGACATTAGAATGAGTTACTGCAGCCAGTGAATATTTGCAGTGTTGCCCCTTCTTCTTCAGGACCTCTGCAATTCTCCCTGGCAGCTCTCAATCATCTTCTGGAGCAAATCCTGACTGATCGCTGTCCATTCTTACATAAGCAATGCTTGCATTTTGCCAGAATTTGTTGGTTTTTGTTTGTCCACCCGTCTCTTGATGATTGCCCACAAGTTCTCAATGGGATTAAGATCTGGGGAGTTTCCAGGCCATGGACCCAAAATCTCTATGTTTTGTTCCATGAGCCATTTAGTGATCACCTTTGCTTTATGGCAAGGTGCTCCATCATGCTGGAAAAGGCATTGTTGGGCGCCAAACTGCTCTTGGACAGTTGGGAGAAGTTGCTCTTGGAGGACATTCTGGTGCCATTCTTTATTCATGGCGGTGTTTTTAGGCCAGACTGTGAGTGGTGCGATTCCCTTGGCTGAGAAGCAACCCCACACATGAATGGTTTCCGGATGCTTAACAGTTGGCATGAGACAAGACTGGTGGTAGTGCTCACCTCTTCTCCTCCTAATAAGCTGTTTTCCAGATGTCCCAAACAATCGAAAAGGGGATTCATCTGAGAAAATGACTTTACCCCAGTCCTCAGCAGTCCACTCCCTGTACCTTCTGCAGAATATCAGTCGGTCCCTGATGTTTTTTCTGGAGAGAAGAGGCTTCTTTGCTGCCCTCCTTGAAACCAGGCCTTGCTCAGAGTCTCCGCCTCACAGTGCGTGCAGAAGCACTCACACCAGCCTGCTGCCATTGCTGAGCTAGCTCGCCACTGCTGGTAGTCCCATCCCGCAGCTGAAACAGTATTAAGATATGGTCCTGGCGTTTGCTGGTCCTTCTTGGGCGCCCTGGAGCCTTTTTGGCAACAATGGAAGCTCTCTCCTTGAAGTTCTTGATGATGCGATAGATTGGTGACTGAGGTGCAATCTTTGTAGCTGCGATACTCTTCCCTGTTAGGCCATTTTTGTGCAGAGCAATGATGGCTGCACGTGTTTCTTTAGAGATAACCATGGTTAACTGAAGAGAAACAATGATGCCAAGCACCAGCCTCCTTTTAAAGTGTCCAGTGGTGTCATTCTTACTTAATCATGACTGATTGATCGCCAGCCCTGTCCTCATCAACACCCACACCTGTGTTAATGGAACAATCACTAAAACAATGTTAGCTGCTCCTTTTAAGGCAGGAATGCAATGATGTTGAAATGTGTTTTGGGGGTTAAAGTTCATTTTCTTGGCAAATATTGACTTTGCAAGTAATTGCTGTTAAGCTGATCACTCTTTATGACATTCTGGAGTATATGCAAATTGCCATTAGAAACACTGAAGCAGTAGACTTTGTAAAAATTAATATTTGTAGCATTCTCAAAACTTTTGGCCATGACTGTACACACAGAGTGTTGTATGTCTTTTAGCAGTACATTCTTGTGATAATATTAAAAATATAAAGAGACGCGTGCACTTTAGCTGTGGGCGGCTCCAATACCCCCTCCGACATTCACGCTCTCAGGGGACTCACCATTCTCCGGTAATACTCGTTGTCATACTCGGACACCGGTTTCCCGTCCAGGAGGATGTCTCCTTTTTGCGGTTGATAAAACTTCAGCAGCAGCTGCACCACGGTGGATTTACCGGCATCACAAGCTCCAACCAAAGCCGTCACCTGCTCCTCACGTAGGTCAAAAGAGACGTCCTAGAGGTTTACAATAATATATATCAGTACATTCAGTACGGTGCAAAAGTGTTAGGCAGGTGTGGAGAAAATGCGCACAGTAAGAATGCTTTATAGAGAAAATAGAGTTAATGGTTTATTTGTAACAATTAACAAAGAAGGGAATTTTGTTTACTTACCGTAAATTCCTTTTCTTCTAGCTCCTATTGGGAGACCCAGACAATTGGGTGTATAGCTTCTGCCTCCGGAGGCCACACAAAGTATTACACTTTAAAAAGTGTAACCCCTCCCCTCTGCCTATACACCCTCCCGTGCATCACGGGCTCCTCAGTTTTGGTGCAAAAGCAGGAAGGAGGAAACTTATAAATTGGTCTAAGGTAAATTCAATCCGAAGGATGTTCGGAGAACTGAAAACCATGAACCAAAAGAACAATTCAACATGAACAACATGTGTACACAAAAGAACAACCAGCCCGAAGGGCACAGGGGCGGGTGCTGGGTCTCCCAATAGGAGCTAAAAGAAAAGGAATTTACGGTAAGTAAACAAAATTCCCTTCTTCTTTGTCGCTCCATTGGGAGACCCAGACAATTGGGACGTCCAAAAGCAGTCCCTGGGTGGGTAAAAGAATACCCCGATAAAAAGGGCCGACAACGGCCCTCCTCTTACAGGTGGGCAACCGCCGCCTGAAGGACTCGCCTACCTAGACTGGCATCCGCCGAAGCATAGGTATGCACCTGATAGTGTTTCGTGAAAGTGTGCAGACTAGACCACGTAGCTGCCTGACACACCTGCTGAGCCGTAGCCCGGTACCGCAATGCCCAGGATGCACCTACGGCTCTGGTAGAATGGGCTTTCAGCCCTGAAGGAATCGGAAGCCCAGAAGAACGGTAGGCTTCAAGAATCGGTTCCTTGATCCACCGAGCCAAGGTTGACTTGGAAGCCTGCGACCCCTTACGCTGGCCAGCGACAAGGACAAAGAGTGCATCAGAACGGCGCAGTGGCGCCGTGCGAGACACGTAGATCCGTAGTGCTCTCACTAGATCTAACAAATGCAAATCCTTTTCACATTGGTGAATTGGATGAGGGCAAAACGAAGGTAAGGAGATATCTTGATTGAGATGAAAAGGGGACACCACCTTGGGGAGAAAGTCCGGGACCGGACGCAGAACCACCTTATCCTGGTGAAATACCAGGAAGGGGGCTTTGCATGACAGCGCTGCAAGCTCTGACACTCTTCGGAGTGACGTAACCGCCACTAGAAATGCCACCTTCTGCGAAAGACGTGATAGAGAGACATCCCGCAGCGGCTCAAAAGGTGGTTTCTGAAGAGCCCGTAGAACCCTGTTAAGATCCCAGGGTTCCAGCGGCCGCTTGTAAGGTGGGACTATGTGGCAAACTCCCTGCAGGAACGTGCGGACCTGCGGAAGCCTGGCTAGACGCTTTTGAAAAAACACGGAAAGCGCCGATACTTGTCCCTTGAGAGAGCCGAGAGACAAACCCTTGTCCATTCCGGATTGAAGGAAGGAAAGAAACGTGGGTAAGGCAAACGGCCAGGGGGTAAACCCCTTATCAGAGCACCAGGCTAAGAAGATCCTCCAAGCCCTGTGATAGATCTTGGCTGACGTTGGTTTCCTGGCCTGTCTCATAGTGGCAATGACCTCTTGAGATAACCCTGAGGACGCTAGGAGCCAGGACTCAATGGCCACACAGTCAGGTTGAGGGCCGCAGAATTCAGATGGAAAAATGGCCCTTGAGACAGCAAGTCTGGTCGGTCTGGGAGCGCCCACGGTTGACCCACCGTGAGGTGCCACAGGTCCGGGTACCACGACCTCCTCGGCCAGTCTGGAGCGACGAGGATGGCGCGGCGGCAGTCTGACCTGATCTTGCGCAACACTCTGGGAAGCATTGCCAGAGGAGGGAATACATAAGGCAGTCGAAACTGCGACCAATCCTGAACTAAGGCGTCCGCCGCCAGAGCTCTGTGATCCTGAGACCGTGCCATGAATGCCGGGACTTTGTTGTTGTGCCGAGACGCCATGAGATCGACGTCCGGCGTTCCCCAGCGGCAACAGATCTCTTGAAACACGTCCGGGTGAAGAGACCATTCCCCTGCGTCCATGCTCTGGCGACTGAGAAAGTCTGCTTCCCAGTTTTCTACGCCCGGGATGTGAACCGCGGAGATGGTGGAGGCTGTGGCCTCCGCCCACAGCAGAATCCGCCGAACTTCTTGGAAGGCTTGACGACTGCGAGTGCCGCCCTGGTGGTTGATGTACGCGACCGCCGTGGCGTTGTCCGACTGTATGCGGATCTGCCTGCCCTCCAGCCACCGATGGAACGCTTTTAGGGCTAGATACACTGCCCTTATCTCCAGAACATTGATCTGAAGGGAGGACTCCATCGGAGTCCAGGTTCCCTGAGCCCTGTGGTGGAGGAAGACCGCTCCCCACCCTGACAGACTCGCGTCCGTCGTGACCACAGACCAGGATGGGGGCAGGAAAGATTTTCCCTTCGACAGAGAAGTGGGAAGAAGCCACCACTGAAGAGAGGTTTTGGCTGCCAGAGAAAGAGAGACGTTCCTGTCTAAGGACGTCGACCTCTTGTCGCATTTGCAGAGAATGTCCCATTGGAGTGGACGCAGATGAAACTGCGCAAAGGGAACTGCCTCCATTGCTGCCACCATCTTCCCCAGGAAGTGCATGAGGCGCCTCAAGGGGTGTGACTGGGCCCGAAGGAGAGATTGCACCCCTGTTTGCAGCGAACGCTGTTTGTCCAACGGTAGTTTAACTATCGCTGAGAGAGTATGAAACTCCATCCCGAGGTAAGTCAGTGATTGGGTCGGAGTCAATTTTGACTTTGGGAAATTGATGATCCACCCGAACCTCTGGAGAGTCTCCAGAGCCACGGTCAGACTGTGTTGACATGCCACCCGGGAGGGTGCCTTGACTAGGAGATCGTCTAAGTACGGGATCACCGAGTGGCCCTGAGAGTGTAGGACTGCCACAACGGATGCCATGACCTTGGTGAAGACCCATGGGGCTGTCGCCAGGCCGAAAGGCAGTGCCACAAACTGAAGGTGTTCGTCCCCGATGGCGAAACGCAGGAAGCGTTGATGCTCTGGAGCGATCGGCACATGGAGATAGGCATCCCTGATGTCGATTGATGCTAGGAAGTCCCCTTGGGACATCGAAGCGATGACAGAGCGGAGGGATTCCATGCGAAATCGCCTGGTTCTCACATGTCTGTTGAGCAATTTGAGGTCCAAAACGGGACGGAATGAACCGTCCTTTTTTGGTACCACGAACAGGTTGGAGTAAAAACCGCGACCCCGTTCCAGATGGGGAACGGGGATCACAACTCCTTCTGTCTTCAGAGTGTCCACCGCCCGAAAAAGAGCATCGGCTCGCTCGGGGGGCGGAGATGTTCTGAAAAAACGAGTCGGAGGACGAGAGCTGAACTCTATCCTGTAACCGTGAGACAGAATGTCCCTCCCCCATCGGTCTTGGACATGTGGCCACCAGGCGTCGCAAAAGCGGGAGAGCCTGCCACCGACCGAGGATGCGGCTTGGGGAGGCCGAAAGTCATGAGGAGGCCGCCTTGGAGACGGTGCCTCCGGCGGTCTTTGGAGGACGTGACTTAGACCGCCATGCAGAAGAGTTTCTCTGGCTCTTCTGTGGCCTGTTGGACGAGGAGGATTGGGATCTGGCTGAGGGCCGAAAGGACCGAAACCTCGCTTGAATTTTTCGTTGCTGAGGTCTCTTTGGTTTGGGCTGGGGTAAGGACGAGTCCTTTCCCTTGGATTGCTTAATGATTTCATCCAATTGTTCGCCAAACAATCGGTCGCCAGAAAAAGGCAAACCGGTCAAAAACTTCTTGGAAGCAGAGTCTGCCTTCCATTCGCGTAGCCACATGGCCCTGCGGACTGCCACCGAATTGGCGGATGCTACCGCTGTACGGCTAGCCGAGTCCAGGACAGCATTCATGGCGTAGGATGAAAATACCGACGCCTGAGAAGTCAAAGACGCTACTTGTGGAGCCGAGGTACGGGTGACCGCATTAATCTCAGACAGACAAGCTGAGATAGCCTGGAGTGCCCACACTGCTGCAAAGGCTGGGGCAAAGGACGCGCCTATGGCTTCATAGATGGATTTCATTAGGAGCTCTATCTGCCTGTCCGTGGCATCCTTGAGCGTTGAACCGTCAGCCACTGCCACTACGGATCTAGCCGCCAGTCTAGAGACTGGAGGATCCACCTTGGGACATTGAGCCCAACCCTTAACTACGTCAGAGGGGAAGGGGTAACGTGTGTCATTAAGGCGTTTAGTAAAGCGCTTGTCCGGGAAAGCCCTGTGCTTCTGGACAGCATCTCTGAAGTTCGAGTGATCGAAGAAAGCACTCCGAGTACGTTTGGGAAACCTAAACTGGTGTTTCTCCTGCTGTGAAGCTGACTCCTCAATAGGTGGAGTTGGGGGAGAAAGATCTAGCACCTGGTTGATGGACGCTATAAGGTCATTTACTATGGCGTCCCCTTCAGGTGTATCAAGATTGAGAGCAACGTCAGGGTCAGAGTCCTGGGCTGCGACCTCCGCCTCATCCTCTAGAGAGTCCTCATGCTGAGACCCCAAACAGCGTGATGAAGTCGGGGAAGATTCTAATCGAGCCCGCTTAGCCGGTCTGGGACTGCGGTCCGTGCCGGAGTCCTCCACGTAATAACTAGAGGTCACCCCAGGCGCACGCTTCGTCGCAGACCGAGAGGGGCCTGGGGGCGATCCCGCAGTGCCCGGGGCCTGTGTAAGGGCCGGTCTGGACTGCAAGGCTTCTAGTATCTTAGCAGACCATTTGTCCATAGACTGAGCCATGGATTGTGACAGTGACTCAGAGAGTTTCTCAGCTAAAACTGCAAACTCTGTCCCTGCCACCTGGACAGGGGAAACCGGCGGTTCTACCTGGGTCGAGGGTCCCACCAGTGCCCCAGGCTCCGGCTGAGCGAGTGCCACAGGGCCTGAGCATTGCTCACAGTGAGGGTAGGTGGAACCTGCAGGTAGCATAGCCGCACAAGAGGTACAGGTTGCAAAGTAACCCTGTGTCTTGGCACCCTTGCTCCTTGTGAACGACATGCTGTTGTCTCCCAGGAGAGTGATCACTGAGGGATATATAGCCACAAGCTAACAGTACAGCCGAACCCAGAAAATGTATACAAATATACTATATATATATATACAGTTCGGCACTCTATGGGGTCCAGCATCGGGTGACCGGTGTGGCTTACCGACCGCTCAAGCGGTGTGTGGCCCCCAGATTCCCTGCCTCGGGTCTCCCAGAGATGCAGCCAGAAGTCCTCCACCGGCAGAATGTGCTTAAAACATGGCTGTCGGCGTTCACAGGGGAGGAGGGAGCCGTGGGCGTAACTACAAAAGTGCGGGAATCTGGCCCCAGAGTGATTAGTGAGGGGGGCGGAGGACAACTACGTGTGCTCCAGCCCTCACTGTCGGCGTCAGACCGACCGTCCCGCCCCTACCCCTGACTGGCAGGCCCGGGGGCGGGAGTTTAATGCACTAGGCCGCAAAAGCCGGGGACTAAAGTTAAAACCGCGGCCGGCGAGCAGGCGCGGTCGGCGCGGTAGTCCGAGTCTCATACCAACACCGCAGTCGCTGCAGCGTCTGAGGCCAAGGTGCTCCATGCACCGTCCCCAAGGGGACACAGAGTACCTGTAGATGCAGGGCCCTGTCCCTGATGATAGTCAGTCTCCTGTCCGTCAGAATCCCACAGGGTCTGCGGAGGGAGCCCGGTCCCAGTGCCTGGATGACCGGATAGGATCCCACTTCTCCCAGAGCCCCTAAGGGATGGGGAAGGAAAACGGCATGTGGCTCCAGCCTGTGTACCCGCAATGGGTACCTCAACCTTGACAACACCGCCGACTTAGTGGGGTGAGAAGGGAGCATGCCGGGGGCCCTGTTAGAGGCCCTCTTTTCTTCCATCCGATATAATCAGCAGCTGCTGCTGACTAAAATGGGAGCATGAGTGAATGTGTGCCTCCTTCAACACAAAGCATAAAACTGAGGAGCCCGTGATGCACAGGGGGGGTGTATAGGCAGAGGGGAGGGGTTACACTTTTTAAAGTGTAATACTTTGTGTGGCCTCCGGAGGCAGAAGCTATACACCCAATTGCCTGGGTCTCCCAATGGAGCGACAAAGAAATAGAAATTGAATGAAGAAAGTAAATGGAAATACCATTAATATTCGGCGACCCGTCTGTCACGCAGTGACTACTGGGGCTCCGCTAGGTGTTTGGGAACTTCCGGCAAGTGCCGCAATGCACAAGGATACTGCGGACACTTATAACGGTGGGCCCTGATGCTAGGGAGAGGGGAGCGAGGTCACCTCCTCAGGGTGATCCCTGCACTCCCTAACATCCCTAGACGGGTCCTTCCCTTTGTGGTGGCCACCGCCGATCATGTGCCTAGGCCCTTGCTGGCCTTGAACTCATCCTGAGTAGTGAAGGCCAGCGAGACACTAGCCTGGCAAGTACAATAAGACAATACAAGGTAAGAAAGACAAACTTGAGAAAGACACAACAAATAAAACTCCGGCAGGAACTTCTCATCTGCAACTTGAAGCGACACCTCAGCTTCTCCAGAGACTGGCTCCTTCCAAGTGGACAGCAATAGAAATGAGCTATAGCCGACATGGAGTGGAGTGAGGAGCGGATACGTATAGCAGAAGAGAGCGGCTGCAGCCGAGGTTACAACTACCTGTTAGATCACTGCAGGATAGAAAGGAACCTTAACCCCTTCAGTGCTGGATGGAATTAAATTTGCTCCAACTCAGGGTGAATGGTGAGCAGGCAGTAAAGCGGATCTGCAATCTACAATACACTGTGACCTTCTGGTCCCAGATTACCCCGAGATCACATCAGGCTCTGTTACCCTCTTTGCCTTCATCATTTCTTCTACTTCCACAGTTTGTGAAGGAACTCTGCAAGAGGTTGTTCCAAACATGATGGGAAACTGACCCCCGATCTTGTGTGTATGAGGCTTGTGCAGATCCATCTGTCTCTTCATGTGATCCCACACAGACGGGGTGATGTGAAATCAGGGCTCTGTGCTCACTGGATCATCACGTCTAGGATGCCTCTTTCTCTGCTGACCAGATCATTAAGTCTAGGACGCCTCTTTCTCTGCTGACCAGATCATTAAGTCTAGGACGCCTCTTTCTCTGTTGACAAGATCATCATGTCTAGGACGCCTCTTTCTCTGCTGACCGAATCATTAAGTCTAGGACGCCTCTTTCTCTGCTGACCGAATCATTAAGTCTAGGATGCCTCTTTCTCTGCTGACCAGATCATCATGTCTAGGACGTCTCTCTCTCTGGTGACCGGATCATCACGTCTATGACGCCTCTTTCTCTGCTGACCGGATCATCATGTCTAGGATGCCTCTTTCTTTGCTGACCAGATCATCATGTCTAGGACGCCTCTTTCTCTGCTGACCGAATCATTAAGTCTAGGACGCCTCTTTCTCTGCTGACCGAATCATTAAGTCTAGGACGCCTCTTTCTCTGCTGACCGAATCATTAAGTCTAGGACGCCTCTTTCTCTGCTGATCGGATCATCATGTCTAGGATGCCTCTTTCTCGTTCTTAATGACATTGGCTGGATGTTTGGGGGTCCTTGCCCTATTCTGCTACAGAATAATTGTGGACTCAATCAGATGCCTCCCTGATGGCATTACATGATGGATCTCACATTATCCCGTCTGTCTGAGATCACAAGAAGAGACAAACGGATCCGCACAAGCCTCATGCACAGAAGATCTGAGGTCGTTTCTCCAAGATGTTTGGCTGCCGAGTTCCTCAATACCTAAGTACAATGGATGAGAAGAAGTGATGAAGGCGACGGGCGGTCACCGAATACTGATGATTTAGCTTTTCTTTTCACTTTCCTAATTGATAAAGAGAAACTCTTAGCACTTCTATTTTTTAACACTTTCTTAGCTCTACAGCAATGATAACTTTTTGCATCGTTCTGTATACATGTGATACATTTACAGAAATCACCGCCTGAGATGAGAGTGAACATCTCCGGATACTCCCGTACCTGGAGAGCCGGGGTGTCCTTTCGTTTCGGATAGGAGAATGTGACATTCTTGAACTGGACGTGTCCTTTCAGGTGAGTCGGCTTGAGGTTTCCTGGTGGTGGCAGTTGCGGAGTCCGGTCCATGTACTCTAGCACTTTTTTGGACGATCCTACGGCTTTTTTAACGTCTGGGTACATGCGCTGCAGCACCTAGATCAGCAGGCGGAGGGGTGACAGGACAGGAGAAGTCGGTATGGCAGAAACGTCACACATGGAACATTTACTGGCGCCATTCACCTCGACGGGATGAAAAATTCATTATGAGCATAGTGAACTGCGCTAGATACGCCATACATACGCTATACAATTACATAGGTGCGCTGCGGCACTGGCGGAAAACACTATGGATGATGAATGTGTCATTGATCCGTCCTCTACAACTGAGACCACCTATAAAGCCCGATAAGCTGTAGACGGTGCACAATACAGGGGCCGCCCCGTGTACATGTCTCACCTCCACGGATGACGTGAACTGCAGCTCATACAGGATAAATGACACCAGCTCGCCTCCGCTGACCTCGCCGTATGTGACTAACCGGCCACCAAAGTAGAGGATGGCCACCTTGAGCACGAGCCCGGACAGCTGTGGGGATAAATCACTGAATGTTAGTATCTTAATGCGAGCCACCGTGGTGTTAGCCGCTGAAAACTCTGCTGCACTTCAGTTTGGTGCAATGTTCAAACTGTTTTTTAAAGGGAATCTGTCAACATGTTTTTGCTATGTAATCTGAGAGCAGCATGATGTAATGAAGAAGATACTGCTTCCAGCGATGTGCCACTGGGCTGTGTTTTACTGTTTCAATACAATCAGTGTTTTATCAGCAGGAAGACAACTGATCTTGTGCTTGGTACTACAACCATGCCCAATACAATGCACACAGAAAACTGCCAATCAGTGGTGCGGGTTGGGTTATACACAGAAAGCTGCCAGTGTTGTGGACACAGCTGCCAATCAGTGGTATGAGAGAGGTTATACACAGAAAGCTGCCAATGAATGGAATGGGAGAGGTTATACACAGAAATCTGCCAATCAGTGGTGTGGGTGGGTTTATAAACACAGCTGCCAGTCAGTGGTGTGGGCAGGGGTAGACACAACTGCCAATCAGTGGTGTAGGTGGGGTCATACACAGAAAGCTACCAATCAGTGTTGTGGGCAGGGTTATAGACAGCTGCCAATCAGTGATGTGGACAGTCATACAAAGAAAGCTGCCAATCAGTGGTGTGGGCGGGGTTATACACAGAAAACTTAAATTAGTGGCGTGGGAGGGATTATACACAGAAAGCTGCCAACCAGAGTGGTATGGGCAGGGTTATATATAGAAAGCTGCCAATCAGTGGTGTGGGCGTGGTTATACACATAAAGCAGCCAATTAGTGGTATGGGTGGAGTTATACATAGAAGGCTGCCAATCAGTGGTATGGGAGGAGTTATACACAGAAAGCTGCCTATCAGTGATGTGGGCGGGGTTATAAATACAGCTCAACATTCTACATTCTGCTAGATCTACAGCAGGATCCATCAATCACAATAGGTGATGTTACAGGTCCCACTGATCCCTCTCCCTTCACGATGGCCTATGCACACGCTGATTAGATGCTTTATTTAAAAAAAATAGGGTTGAGGTTCAACCATTGTGGCTAATGAGCACGTGTTAATTTTTGAAAAAGGAATGTAGAATCTAAAAGGCCCCGGTGGTCGATGTACAAATTAGGAAGATTTCTAATTTTTATTTAATATTTGCTAATGTTTTTTTAACTCTAGTGCCACCTGGATGAGGCAATCCTAAAAGTCAGTACTCACCCTTTAATGGGCCTTGTCACATGACTTAGTCCTCATGTATGTGTATAATGATGGCCATCTGAATGGGACCTAAGAGTGTCTCGTTTAAGTCTTTTATCCTATGTTTCGGGTGTTTGCTGCTCATCAGTGCAAAGCAGGAGATCTTATTTGGCTGGGTGGGTGAGAGCCCTCTGACAGGGATCTAAATGGAAAGTTTTCTAAATTCCCAGAGGAGAATTGCGTGGCCTATATGTCACCCTACGCCAATACCGGAGATACCCAGCACTCACGCTGTTGGCCACTAAGTTGCAGCTGTAGGCCAGGGCCTCGGTCTTGTTGAGCTCATAGATGTCCTGCAGCTTGGCCTCGTAGCGCTGACATTCGCCATCTTCATTAGCGAAGCTCCGCACAGTCTTCATATTGGAGAAGATCTCCAGCACCACCTGATTGGCTGCTGAGAGGGATCTCTGGACTTTTATAGCTAAACCCTGTGAAAATGATGGATATGTGATTAAGCTTCTTACTGACACATGCGTATACTGGTTTTCTTACAGACACCTGCATATTTTGTATGCGTATGCTGGTTTTCATTAACCCCTTATTACCCCGATTGTCACAGCCCTAGGGCAATTCGGATGAGCAGTGTAAAATTTTGGGATTGTTGCATCTAAGGGATGTGACAATTCTTGGTGGCTACAGGCTGCTATTTTTAGGCTGGGGGGCCAAATAACCATGGATCTCCCCAGCTTGAGAATACCAGCCCCCAGCTGTCGGCTTTATAATGGTTAGGTATCAAAATTGAGGGAGGGCGGGTGGACGCCGTTTTTTTTCAAATTATTTATATAAATAATTAAAAAGAAAAGCCGCATGCGTTCCTTTTATTTGCAGCCTGTAGCTGTATGCTTTATCTGTGCTGGGTATCATAATATGGGGGGACCCTACGCTTATTTTTGTATTTATTTATTTTTACACCATGATAGCGTTGCAGGCAGCGTTTGTGATTCGAAACAGTCAGAAATGCTGTCACACAGGGTGGGGGGGCGTGGTCTGACTGCAACCAATCACAAATGCCGGGACTGCCGGTGGGCGGGGGAAGCAGTGCATATGCATGAGAATAATGAGTGGCCCTGGAGTAAGTATGAGTGCCCCGGAAGTAGTGTTACAGCCACACAGAGACTGGTAAGTATAACGCGCTTGCTCTAATCCCCCTACCCCTTTCTACCACTATTTGAAAGTGTATAACTCAGGTCCCCATATACTTCTATGGGGATCAGTATCCGGCCAGAAATTCGGGATTAATTCCGGGTCAGAACTGGGTTTTCTTTTTGTAAGTCCCAGGTCCCAGGTATCCGCGGGTCCAGCTATCACTACCAGTAATGATCATTTTGATGCTTGGGTGCTTGGCACTCATTTGTACAGAGTATAATGGAAGTCAATGGGAGCTCAAGCATTTTTTGAGAAGATTTTTGAGTTTCCCATTGATTCTATCATACTCCGTAAACAAGTACCAAGCACTCGAGCATCAAAATGATCAGTTTGCTTACCGAGCAATTTGCTCATCACCAGACGTATACTGTCATCAGTCTCACCTGTGAAAAGGCCCCCGATAGTTTTGGGACAATTGTGATGACAAGGAGGCACAGCATAGTGAAGAGCGTCAGCTTAGCGGACAAGCTGAACATGAAGATGGCCAGGAATATGCCCCTCATCAGGTACCACATCAGCAGGCTGAGCTCGTGGCTGAGCGCCTCGCTCATGGCTGTGATGTCCGTCGTAATGCGAGACGTGATGTCACCTGGAAAGGAAGCGACATGTTTAGGAGACAAGAAAAAGAATCAGCGAGGCTCCGTAAGACGTTGTCTGTGCGCACATCACCTGTGGACTCCGTGTCAAAGAAGGTGATGTCCTGCGCCAGGATGGTCTGCAGCAGCCGCCCCTGGGTCTGGGTGGGCACCAGGCTCATGGTGACATTGTACACACAATCACAGAGGAACTCCGTCACAGCACTGCACGCAACAAAACCATCATCACTGATAGGCAGGAAACACTATGTACTTTACAGGAATGGCCTCACCGACTATGGGCCAGAGGGAGGTGGGGAAAAGGGGGGTGATGCTGCAGTATCTCTGTGTCTGTGAGAAGGGGGGTGATGCTGCAGTATCTCTGTGTCTGTGAGAAGGGGGATGATGCTGCAGTATCTCTGTGTCTGTGAGAAGGGGGGAGATGATGCTGCAGTATCTCTGTGTCTGTGAGAAGGGGGGGGTGATGCTGCAGTATCTCTGTGTCTGTGAGAAGGGGGATGATGCTGCAGTATCTCTGTGTCTGTGAGAAGGGGGGAGATGAGCTGCAGTATCTCTATGTCTGTGAGAAGGGGGATGATGCTGCAGTATCTCTGCGTCTGTGAGAAGGGGGATGATGCTGCAGTATCTCTGTGTCTGTGAGAAGGGGGGAGATGAGCTGCAGTATCTCTGCGTCTGTGAGAAGGGGGGAGATGAGCTGCAGTATCTCTATGTCTGTGAGAAGGGGGATGATGCTGCAGTATCTCTGTGTCTGTGAGAAGGGGGATGATGCTGCAGTATCTCTGCGTCTGTGAGAAGGGGGGTGATGCTGCAGTATCTCTGCGTCTGTGAGAAGGGGGGAGATGATGCTCCAGTATCTCTGTGTCTGTGAGAAGGGGGGAGATGATGCTGCAGTATCTCTGTGTCTGTGAGAAGGGGGGAGATGATGCTGCAGTATCTCTGTGTCTATGAGGAGGGGGGAGATGATGCTGCAGTATCTCTGCGTCTGTGAGAAGGGGGGATGATGCTGCAGTATCTCTGTGTCTGTGAGAAGGGGGGAGATGATGCTGCAGTATCTCTGCGTCTGTGAGAAGGGGGGAGATGATGCTGCAGTATCTCTGCGTCTGTGAGAAGGGGGGAGATGATGCTGCAGTATCTCTGCGTCTGTGAGAAGGGGGGGGATGATGCTGCAGTATCTCTGTGTCTGTGAGAAGGGGGGGGATGATGCTGCAGTATCTCTGTGTCTGTGAGAAGGGGGGAGATGATGCTGCAGTATCTCTGCGTCTGTGAGAAGGGGGATGATGCTGCAGTATCTCTGTGTCTGTGAGAAGGGGGGAGATGATGCTGCAGTATCTCTGCGTCTGTGAGAAGGGGGGAGATGATGCTGCAGTATCTCTATGTCTGTGAGAAGGGGGGAGATGATGCTGCAGTATCTTTGTGTCTGTGAGAAGGGGGATGATGCTGCAGTATCTCTATGTCTGTGAGAAGGGGGGAGATGATGCTGCAGTATCTCTATGTCTGTGAGAAGGGGGGAGATGATGCTGCAGTATCTTTGTGTCTGTGAGAAGGGGGATGATGCTGCAGTATCTCTATGTCTGTGAGAAGGGGGGAGATGATGCTGCAGTATCTCTGTGTCTGTGAGAAGGGGGGAGATGATGCTGCAGTATCTCTGTGTCTGTGAGAAGGGGGGAGATGATGCTACAGTATCTCTGCGTCTGTGAGAAGGAGGGAGATGATGCTGCAGTATCTCTATGTCTGTGAGAAGCGGGGAGATGCTGCAGTATCTCTGTGTCTGTGAGAAGGGGGATGATGCTGCAGTATCTCTGCATCTGAGAAGGGGGGAGATGATGCTGCAGTATCTCTGCGTCTGTGAGAAGGGGGGAGATGATGCTGCAGTATCTCTGCGTCTGTGAGAAGGGGGGAGATGATGCTGCAGTATCTCTGCGTCTGTGAGAAGGGGGGAGATGATGCTGCAGTATCTCTATGTCTCTGAGAAGCGGGGAGATGCTGCAGTATCTCTGCGTCTGTGAGAAGGGGGATGATGCTGCAGTATCTCTGCGTCTGTGAGAAGGGGGATGATGCTGCAGTATCTCTGCGTCTGTGAGAAGGGGGGTGATGCTGCAGTATCTCTGTGTCTGTGAGAAGGGGGGAGATGATGCTGCAGTATCTCTGTGTCTGTGAGAAGGGGGGAGATGATGCTGCAGTATCTCTGCGTCTGTGAGAAGGGGGGTGATGCTGCAGTATCTCTATGTCTGTGAGAAGGGTGGAGATGAGCTGCAGTATCTCTGATTGTGTCTATGAGGAGGGGGGAGATGATGCTGCAGTATCTCTGCGTCTGTGAGAAGGGGGGTGATGCTGCAGTATTTCTGTGTCTGTGAGAAGGGGGGTGATGCTGCAGTATCTCTGCGTCTGTGAGAAGGGAGGAGATGCTGCAGTATCTCTGCGTCTGTGAGAAGGGGGGAGATGATGCTGCAGTACCTCTGCGTCTGTGAGAAGGGGGATGATGCTGCAGTATCTCTGTGTCTGTGAGAAGGGGGGAGATGATGCTGCAGTATCTCTGTGTCTGTGAGAAGGGTGGAGATGATGCTGCAGTATCTCTGCGTCTGTGAGAAGGGGGGTGATGCTGCAGTATCTCTGCGTCTGTGAGAAGGGGGATGATGCTGCAGTATCTCTGTGTCTGTGAGAAGGGGGGAGATGATGCTGCAGTATCTCTGTGTCTGTGAGAAGGGTGGAGATGATGCTGCAGTATCTCTGCGTCTGTGAGAAGGGGGGTGATGCTGCAGTATCTCTGCGTCTGTGAGAAGGGGGGTGATGCTGCAGTATCTCTGTGTCTGTGAGAAGGGTGGAGATGATGCTGCAGTATCTCTGCGTCTGTGAGAAGGGGGGTGATGCTGCAGTATCTCTGCGTCTGTGAGAAGGGGGATGATGCTGCAGTATCTCTGTGTCTGTGAGAAGGGGGATGATGCTGCAGTATCTCTGTGTCTGTGAGAAGGGTGGAGATGATGCTGCAGTATCTCTGTGTCTGTGAGAAGGGGGGAGATGCTGCAGTATCTCTGCGTCTGTGAGAAGGGGGGAGATGATGCTGCAGTATCTCTGCGTCTGTGAGAAGGGGGGAGATGATGCTGCAGTATCTCTATGTCTGTGAGAAGGGGGATGATGCTGCAGTAGCTCTGTGTCTGTGAGAAGGGTGGAGATGATGCTGCAGTATCTCTGCGTCTGTGAGAAGGGGGGAGATGATGCTGCAGTATCTCTGCGTCTGTGAGAAGGGGGATGATGCTGCAGTATCTCTGTGTCTGTGAGAAGGGGGGAGATGATGCTGAAGTATCTCTGCGTCTGTGAGAAGGGGGGAGATGATGCTGCAGTATCTCTGCGTCTGTGAGAAGGGGGGAGATGATGCTGCAGTATCTCTATGTCTGTGAGAAGGGGGATGATGCTGCAGTAGCTCTGTGTCTGTGAGAAGGGTGGAGATGATGCTGCAGTATCTCTGCGTCTGTGAGAAGGGGGGAGATGATGCTGCAGTATCTCTGCGTCTGTGAGAAGGGGGATGATGCTGCAGTATCTCTGTGTCTGTGAGAAGGGGGATGATGCTGCAGCATCTCTGTGTCTGTGAGAAGGGTGGAGATGATGCTGCAGTATCTCTGCGTCTGTGAGAAGGGGGATGATGCTGCAGCATCTCTGTGTCTGTGAGAAGGGTGGAGATGATGCTGCAGTATCTCTATGTCTGTGAGAAGGGTGGAGATGATGCTGCAGTATCTCTATGTCTGTGAGAAGGGTGGAGATGATGCTGCAGTATCTCTGAGTCTGTGAGAAAGGTGGAGATGATGCTGCAGTATCTCTGCGTCTGTGAGAAGGGTGGAGATGATGCTGCAGTATCTCTGTGTCTGTGAGAAGGGGGGATGATGCTGCAGTATCTCTGTGTCTGTGAGAAGGGGGGAGATGATGCTGCAGTATCTCTGTGTCTGTGAGAAGGGGGGAGATTATGCTGCAGTATCTCTGCGTCTGTGAGAAGGGGGGAGATGATGCTGCAGTATCTCTGCGTCTGTGAGAAGGGTGGAGATGATGCTGCAGTATCTCTGCGTCTGTGAGAAGGGGGGAGATGATGCTGCAGTATCTCTGTGTCTGTGAGAAGGGGGGAGATGCTGCAGTATCTCTGTGTCTGTGAGGAGGGGGGAGATGATGCTGCAGTATCTCTGTGTCTGTGAGAAGGGGGGTGATGCTGCAGTATCTCTGCGTCTGTGAGAAGGGTGGAGATGATGCTGCAGTATCTCTGCGTCTGTGAGAAGGGGGGAGATGAAGCTGCAGTATCTCTGCGTCTGTAAGAAGGGGGGAGATGATGCTGCAGTATCTCTGCGTCTGTGAGAAGGGTGGAGATGATGCTGCAGTATCTCTGCGTCTGTGAGAAGGGGGGAGATGATGCTGCAGTATCTCTGTGTCTGTGAGAAGGGGGGAGATGATGCTGCAGTATCTCTGCGTCTGTGAGAAGGGGGGAGATGATGCTGCAGTATCTCTGATTGTGTCTATGAGGAGGATGATGGGGTGAAGAGGAAATGATGCAGCTACAAAACCGAGGTCAGTGTCTTCACCTGCACAGTGTGATCAGACTTATCGCCATGATGGAGTTCCAGAATATGGAGGGATCTTTCTTCTCCTGGATCCAGTCTGTCATCTTTCCTGTGTACGATGGCAAAATCATTTCACCTGGTAGATGAGATACAGGAAGCCACAAATTATAATCATGGACAGATCATCCACAATAGTGTTTTATACAGTGGAGTCTATAATACAGTTTTCTGAGCCTGTCCTAGTTAAAGGGGTTGTCCATTATCTCTGTTGCAATGGATCCTTGACGATATGAAGATGTGGGATCTGAGCGATCAGCTGGGATCTATGATGAAGTTCTGCAGGAGGGGTTTCATTTCTTTGCAGCGCCCCCAGAGGAGAGATGAAGCATAACACAGTGCCCCCTCACATCACTATACTCATTGTGTCATGGAGGACAGGATGGGTCCTCCAGAACGAGAAACGCTATTTGCACCCGTTCTACACTCCCAAAGACGAGGATCACGAATAGAGGACCCCACAGGCAAATGGTGAGAATCTGACACACAACGTATAGTAGGAAGGTGTGTGACGCTTCATGATCGGACATAATGACTAAACCTTCGACAACTCAAACCTATACTCACTCCATGAAGACAGCACCAGAAACGCGGACACCCACAGGAACCGCCACCCGTACGGCCTCAGAAGGTTGAGTAATCTCCACACTGAGGTCGATGACTCCTCCGTGTCCTCCTCGTCTTCATCCTCCAGGAAGAGCTGGTGCCAGACGAGCGTGGAGGTCGCCGTGATGAGGTACGAGTAGATGAACAGGTCCGTGTGTCCCGATCGGTGCAGGAGGCCGGCGCTGGCCCGTGGTGCCAGGACCGCAGTGATGGTGGCACAACACGGCACCAGCAGGGTGAGGACGGCAGAGGACAGCAGTAACGGAGCCCCCTGTAACCAGGGGGGCAGTTTTGACACTCGTCCCACCTCACGAACGCCAAGTGTCAAGACGACCAGTCGTGCCAGGCCCAGGGCCCATGTCTGGAGGAGGTTCGGGGGCAAAAGAAGGGTCAGCAGGTGCAAGGTGGCATAATCCACCCCAAGGAGGCAGCACAATGACCAGATGGGATGCATAGCCTGATAACAGAGAGAAAATAGAACTGATAAAGCAGTTGTTATGTCACTGGAAGAAATAGTGAATTATAGAAAATGGAGTCCGTCATGTGATGGCGGTCACCCTGCGGTGTAATGTCTTATTGCTATTGTCCCAAACTTCAATTTGACCGCGCTATCTAACTAGTTAACAGGCACGGGTGGATCTCTGGATAAAGATGGGGATTATGCTGTTCCCCGCTGCCATCGGCAGCCCCATGACGCGATCACAAGGTGCCGATGGGTTACCGCCATGACCGCGTGGGGTCAACTGATGACCCGTCGCTGTCAACTGATGACCTGTTGCTATCAGCTGATTACCTGTAGCTGTCTACTGATGACCCGTCGCTGTCTACTGATGACTCGTCGCTGTCTACTGATGACTCGTCGCTGTCTACTGATGACCCGTCGCTGTCAACTGATGACCTGTTGCTATCAGCTGATGACCCGTCGCTGTCTACTGATGACCCGTCGCCGTCAACTGATGACCCGTCGCCGTCAACTGATGACCCGTCGCCGTCAACTGATGACCCGTCGTTGTCTACTGATGACCCGTCGCTGCCTACTGATGACCTATCGTTGTCTACTGATGACACGTCACTGTCTACTGATGACCTGTCGTTGTCTACTGATGACCCGTCACTGTCTACTGATGACCTGTCGTTGTCTACTGATGACCTGTCGTTGTCTACTGATGACCGGTCGCTGTCTACTGATGACCCGTCGCTGTCTACTGATGACCTGTCGTTGTCTACTGATGACCCGTCGCTGTCTACTGATGACCCGTCGCTGTCTACTGATGACCCATCGCTGTCTACTGATGACCCGTCGCTGTCAACTGATGACCCCTCGGCGTCAACTGATGACCTGTTGCTGTCAATTGATGACCCGTCGCTGTCAACTGATGACCCGTCGCTGTCAACTGATGACCCGTCGCTGTCAACTGATGACCTGTTGCTGTCAACTGATAACCTGTTGCTGTCTACTGATGACCCATCGCTGTCTACTGATGAACTGTCACTGTCAACCCATCGCAGTCTACTGATGACCTGTCGCTGCCTACTGATGACCCGTCGCTGTCTACTGATGACCTGTCGCTGTCTGCTGATGACTTGTCCCTGTCTGCTGATGACCTGTTGCTATCTACTGATGACCCATCATAGTCTACTGATGACCCGTCGCTGTCAACTGATGACCCGTCGCTGTCAACTGATGACCTGTCGCTGTCAACTGATGACCTGTCGCTGTCAACTGAAGACCCCTCGCTGTCAACTGAAGACCCCTCGCTGTCAACTGATGACCCGTCGCTGTCAACTGATGACCCGTCGCTGTCAACTGATAACCTGTTGCTGTCTACTGATGTCCCATCGCTGTCTACTGATGAACTGTCGCTTTCAACCCATTGCAGTCTACTGATGACCCGTCGCTGTCAACTGATGACCCGTCGCTGTCAACTGATAACCTGTTGCTGTCTACTGATGACCCATCGCTGTCTACTGATGAACTGTCGCTTTCAACCCATCGCAGTCTACTGATGACCTGTCGCTGTCAACTGATGACCGGTCGCTGTCTACTGATGACCCGTCGCTGTCTACTTATGAACTGTCGCTTTCAACCCATCGCAGTCTACTGATGACCTGTCGCTGTCAACTGATGACCGGTCGCTGTCTACTGATGACCCGTCGCTGTCTACTGATGACCTGTCGTTGTCTACTGATGACCCGTCGCTGTCTACTGATGACCCGTCGCTGTCTACTGATGACCCATCGCTGTCTACTGATGACCCGTCGCTGTCAACTGATGACCCCTCGGCGTCAACTGATGACCTGTTGCTGTCAATTGATGACCTGTCGCTGTCAACTGATGACCCGTCGCTGTCAACTGATGACCCGTCGCTGTCAACTGATGACCCGTCGCTGTCAACTGATAACCTGTTGCTGTCTACTGATGACCCATCGCTGTCTACTGATGAACTGTCGCTTTCAACCCATCGCAGTCTACTGATGACCTGTCGCTGTCAACTGATGACCGGTCGCTGTCTACTGATGACCCGTCGCTGTCTACTGATGACCTGTCGTTGTCTACTGATGACCCGTCGCTGTCTACTGATGACCCGTCGCTGTCTACTGATGACCCATCGCTGTCTACTGATGACCCCTCGGCGTCAACTGATGACCCCTCGGCGTCAACTGATGACCTGTTGCTGTCAATTGATGACCTGTCGCTGTCAACTGATGACCCGTCGCTGTCAACTGATGACCCGTCGCTGTCAACTGATGACCTGTTGCTGTCAACTGATAACCTGTTGCTGTCAACTGATGACCCATCGCTGTCTACTGATGACCCATCGCTGTCTACTGATGAACTGTCGCTGTCAACCCATCGCAGTCTACTGATGACCTGTCGCTGTCTACTGATGACCCGTCGCTGTCTACTGATGACCCGTCGCTGTCTACTGATGACCTGTCGCTGTCTACTGATGACTCGTCCCTGTCTACTGATGACCTGTTGCTATCTACTGATGACCCATCATAGTCTACTGATGACCCCTCGCTGTCAACTGATGACCCGTCGCTGTCAACTGATGACCTGTCGCTGTCAACTGAAGACCCCTCGCCGTCAACTGATGACCCGTCGCTGTCAACTGATGACCCGTCGTTGTCAACTGATAACCTGTTGCTGTCTACTGATGACCCATCGCTGTCTACTGATGAACTGTCGCTTTCAACCCATCGCAGTCTACTGATGACCCGTCGCTGTCTACTGATGACCCGTCGCTGTCTACTGATGACCCGTCGCTGTCTACTGATGACCCGTCGCTGTCTACTGATGACCCGTCGCTGTCTACTGATGACCTGTCGCTGTCTACTGATGACCCGTCGCCGTCAACTGATGACCTGTCGCTGTCAACTGATGACCCGTCGCGGTCTACTGATGACCCGTCCCTGTCTACTGATGACCCGTCGCTGTCTACTGATGACCCGTCGCTGTCTACTGATGACCCGTCGCTGTCTACTGATGACCTGTCGCTGTCTACTGATGACCCATCGCCGTCAACTGATGACCTGTTGCTGTCTACTGATGACCCGTCGCTGTCTACTGATGACCCGTCGCTGTCTACTGATGACCTGTCGCTGTCTACTGATGACCCATCGCCGTCAACTGATGACCTGTTGCTGTCTACTGATGACCCGTCACTGTCTACTGATGACCCGTCGCTGTCTACTGATGACCTGTCGCAGTCTACTGATGACCTGTCGCAGTCTACTGATGACCTGTTGCTGTCTACTGATGACCCGTCGCTGTCTACTGATGACCCGTCGCTGTCTACTGATGACCAGTCGATGTCAACTGATGACCCGTCGCTGTCTACTGATGACCCGTCGCTGTCTACTGATGACCCGTCGCTGTCTACTGATGACCAGTCGCTGTCTACTGATGACCCGTCGCTGTCAACTGATGACCCGTCGCTGTCTACTGATGACCCGTCGCTGTCTACTGATGACCAGTCGCTGTCTACTGATGACCCGTCGCTGTCAACTGATGACCCGTCACTGTCTACTGATGACCTGTCGCTGTCAACCTGTCGCAGTCTACTGATGACCTGTCGCTGTCTACTGATGACCTGTCGCTGTCAACCTGTCGCAGTCTACTGATGACCTGTCGCTGTCTACTGATGACCTGTCGCTGTCAACCTGTCGCAGTCTACTGATGACCTGTCGCTGTCTACTGATGACCTGTCGCTGTCAACCTGTCGCAGTCTACTGATGACCCGTCGCTGTCTACTGATAACCCGTCGCTCTCAAGGCTCACAGGAGATAACATTTGTGCTGAAGCATCGCTCTGAAAAGCAGAAATGATTGCACAGTGTAGGCTTTAACTAGTAAGATCAATGAAAAGTAAAAAAATATATAAAACCCCCCTAAAAGTTCAAATCACCCCCCTTTTGCCAGATTAAAAAACAACCCATAACACATATTTGGTATTGCTGGGTTCAGAAATGCCCAATATATCAAAATATAAAATCAATTAATCTGATCAGTGCACGACGCAGTGAAGGAAAAAATTAGAACGCCAAAATTTTGTTTTTTTTTGTTGTTGCAACATTGCATTAAAATGCAATAACGAGGGATCAAAACATCACACCTACCCAAAAATGGAATAATTAAAAACGTCAGCTCGAGACGCAAAAAATACGGCGTCACCGAGCCCCAGATCCCGAAAAATGAGAATGTGACGGGTCACGGAAAATGGCGACAAAAGTGCGACTTTTTTTTTTTTTTTACAAACTTCTGAATTTGTTTTAACCCTTTAGATAAAAGTAAAGCAATACATGTTTGGTGTCTACGAACTCGCACCGACCTCAGGCATCACACCCGCACATTAGTTTTACCATATAGCGAACATGGTGGATAAAATATCCCAAAAAAGCTATTTCACTTATTCTGCAATTTCACTGCACTTAGATTATATGGAGCAGAGTGAATGGTGTCATTCAAAAGCACAACTCGTCCCGCAAATACCAAGACCTCAGATGGTTATACTGACGGAGAAATAAAAACAGTTATCGCATTTGGAAGGGGAGGAAAAATGAAAACTGGAAAATTGTAAAGGGTTAATGGGGATCCTGCCTGGAGAGGGGTCCCCACCATGTTGCACCTATCACTACTAACACCAATGTTGTCCCCCAGGTGCTCACCTGCGCTCGGTGCGATCCTCCGGTGATCTGATGTGATCCGCTGTCCGGACGCTCAGAAATCCCCTGCTTTTCCGGGAATCGCTTCATAAAAAGGAAATCGAAAGTGAAAGCGGAGTGCAATGTAAAAATGTGACAGAGGGCGGCCCCTCCGAGCCCCGGACACCGACACCGGAGCACCGACACCCGCACTATTCCTCCCGAGCGACAGATCCGAGGATCGGGCGGAGAAATCCCGAGCAGAAGCCGCAGGGCGCACAGTGAGTACAGACAGAGCCGCACTACAACTCCCAGCAGCCGCCCACCTGTGCCAGTCACTCATCACCTATGTCCCGACATGATGGATGAGACATAACCACTGGGGTTTAACTCCTTAATGACCAGGCTTGAAAGGAGATTTCGTACTTTTTTCAAAACTGGTATTTATTTATATTTATATATTTATTTAGTCTGGGTTTTTTTTCCCAGCCATTTTTTGTAGCAATTTTTAATCTCATTACTTACGAATGTAAAATGTATTTACTTTATATTTATGATTATTTTATTTATTTTATATTAATTATCATTTATAATTTTTTTTGTAATATTTTTTTTTTACTTACTTGATATTTATTTTAGATTATTTATTAATTTTGTATGTATTTATTTTACATTATTTATTTTATATTTATTTTACTTCATTTATATTTAATTTATATTTATTTATTTTAATTCATATTTATTTTGCATTATAAATGTATGTTATATTCCTTTATTTTAATTAATTTATATATATATTTATTTTATATTTAATTAATTTATTTTATATTTATTTTACTTCATATTTACTTCATTTATATTTATTTGACCTTATTTATTTTATATTTTTTTTATTTTACTTATTTTATATTTATTTTACATTATTTATTTTAGATTTATTTTACTTAATTTATATTTATTTTACATAAATTTTTATTTTATATTTATTTTTTTTCATTTATATTAATTTATTTTATATTTAATTTATTTATTTTAGATTTATTTAATTTACTTAATTCATAATTATTTTGCATTATATATTTATTTTATATTCCTTTATATTGATAAATTTATATTTATTTTACTTTATTTTACTTTATGTATTTATTTTAGATTTATTTATTTTACTTAATTTATATTTATTTTTCTTTCTTTCTTTATTTTATATTCCTCCATTGTACTTATTTTATATTTATTTTACATTATTTATTAATTTTGTATTCATTTATTCTACTTAATTTTTATTTTACATTTATTTATTTTACTTCATTTCAATTTATTTATTTAATTTATTTTATATTTATTTTACTTAATTCATATTTCTTTTGCATTATTGATTAATTTTATATTCCTTTATTTTACTTAGTTTATATTTATTTTATTTTATTTATTTTATATTCCTTTATTTTACTTAATTTATATTTATTTTACTTAATTTATATTTATTTTTCTTTCTTTATTTTATATTCCTCCATTGTACTTATTTTATATTTATTTTACATTATTTATTAATTTTGTATTCATTTTTTCTACTTAATTTTTATTTTACATTTATTTATTTTACTTAATTTCAATTTATTTATTTAATTTATTTTATATTTATTTTACTTAATTCATATTTCTTTTGCATTATTGATTAATTTTATATTCCTTTATTTTACTTAGTTTATATTTATTTTACTTTATTTATTTTATATTCCTTTATTTTACTTAATTTATATTTATTTTACTTTATTTTTTAATTTTATATTCATTTATTTTACATAATTTTTATTTATTTTATATTATTTTATATTACTTTATTTGACTTGATATTTATTTTACATTTATTTATTTTACTTTATTAATTTTACAATTTTTTTTTAGATTTATTTTACTTTTTTACATTAATTTTATATTTGTTATTTTTTTATTCTTTTATTATTTCATGGTGTATTCCGTAAGCACACAGACCTCCCCGAGTTCCTTTCTACATCTCCGGACAGACTGCAGATGCATCCCTTAACCCCTTCCCGCCACTTTTAATTTTTTTTTTTGTGTTTCTTCCCTCCCCTTCTTCCAAGAGCTATAAGTTTTTTATTTTTTACGGCCGCACACGAGCCTGTGTGTTTTGCGGGATGAGTTGTAGCTTTGATTGGCGCTGTTCATATTACTGTATCATGTACAGGAATATGGGAAAAGTGCGATGAAATGGCGAAATAAAAAAAAAAATACTCCATTGTTGTTTTTTTTTCTGTAAAATGACCTGAAAACAGGAATCTTCAGGAGACAAAACTGCATTTATTTATTTATTTTTTATTTTGTCTTTTAAAATTTTTAATTTTGAACAATTTGTGCCTCCATTTCCTGTGATTTGTGACTTTTATTTTCTGTCCGTGGATCTGTGTGAGTTGATGCCTTTTTTCGTGGCGAGCCGACGTTTTAATCGCCTTTCTAACAGAAGTGTGAAAAAAAAATCTCAATTCTGCCACTTTCATATTTTTTTTTCTCTTTATCGTATGTGTTAAATAATGTTATATTTTGTCAGATCGGACAATTACAGATGGGGCAATATAGAATTTTTTTTGTTTATTTTTAAACTGAGAAAAAGAGGGTAACTAATTTTTTTTTTATTTTATTTTTATTTTTTACTTTATTTTTTTTTTAGTTATTTTACGGTACTTGAACCTGCAATCGCTTGGGCAATCCGTAAGTACCGTAGTGCAGACTGTTGTAAAATTGATCACCCATTTATGGCAGCACCAACCTTGTAGTCATGGCGACCTTCAGTAGGCCTCTGTGTTGCCATGACAACATTACATAAGCTAGGCCTATAACCCTTCTTACACTGCGGTCATAATTTACCACAGCATATAAAACTGCTGCCATCAGGAGCTGCGCTGTTCTCTGCCATTAAAAGCATGTACCGCCATGTATGTTGTGGGCTTAGCGCCACAGGAGGCACCAGCGTGTGATGTACATGTATGTAACATGGACGTACGACATTCATATGCTCAAATTGGACCTAAAGAAAGAAGTTGCCTCCCTCTTAGAATTGTATTTATCATAAGTGAAAGGTCGATATCGAAGCCTCTTAACAAAATGGCGGCCGATTCATCTTAAAATGGCTGCTCATGAATATTCATGACTAGCTCCACCTATCCTGCAGTACTTGGCAGCTGGTCATGTGACCTCACCTCAGAATCTGATTGGTCAGAGCCCTCAGGGCAGCTGTAACCTGGAGACATGAGCTGTAGCTTCCTGCTCGTATGCTTCAAAGTGAAAGTATCTGAGAAATGTCACAAAGAGGAACTGAAATAAAGAAATATATGATGTAATGATTGTCCACAAGGGGAAGTTCCAGAAGCTGACGCTAATTATATCCCGAAATGTGCTGACAGAGCCCCTTTAAGAACTCACGTCATCATTTTAGTGTATTTTTTTTTTGTTTACTGTCTATTCATTGTTTTTCCAAACTAAATTACTTCATAAAAGAGTTTTGTTTGACTTTTATTGTATTTTTTGTCACATATTTTAGTCCCACTAGAGGAGTTGACCATCAAACTGTGATAATCCAGACCGGGCCACAGACATGGCCGACCAGAGAGGCGCCTTTGTGGCTGGTTCCCCATCACAAATCCACAGGGGCACCTAAGGGACGTCAAATCGAACACTCCTGCTGTGTCTCACCACTTAGATGCTGCAGTCAGTATCGATCACAGCATCTAAGGGGTTGACTATCCGGGATCAGAGTTATTGTTAGTCCCATCAGTGCAGAGGATGGTTACTGGTGCCAGCCCTAGATCATGCATTTGGGCTAAAGGCCTACCAAAAAACAATTTTAAGTCAAATTTGCACAAATGCCCTTCTTGTGATCCATCTCGAAGGACAGTTCCTTAAAACATGTTAAGTGGGCCATACACATGAGATAGCGGATGGATAAACACTGGTACATGGAGGCTATATAGTGCTGCCCAGCGTCTGTGTGCCGCCATACAGTCTCTGCTGGGAACAGTATGTACCAAGTTATTTTCCAGTCCACACATAAATATTTATCTTACTATTAGTGTTCCTACACAGTACAATACATACTCCCACAGCCCACCATACGCTATGATGTCCCCACAGTGCCCCACACAGTATGATGACCCCACCCAATTCCTCTATATAGAATGGTGCCCCACAGTGCCGCCCATACTGTATGATGAACCCTACACTCTACCATACAGAATGATGTCCCCGTGGTATGATGACCCCACAGTCCTCCCACTCACTATTATGCCCGCACAGTCCGACCCACTTAGTATGCTGCCCATACAGTGATAATTCTCTCACGATCTCCCCATGCAGTATGATGGCACCACATTCTCCCCACTCTGTATGATACCACACAGTTCCTCCTACATAGTATTTTGCTTCTGCAGTCTCCCTCCACATAGTGTATTGCCCCTACAGTCCTGCCACTCAATATGATGCCCCCACAGTTTCCCCACACAGCATATTGCCCCCACAGTCCCTTCCCACACAATATGATTTCCCCCCCAGTTCCCCCACATAGTATTTTCCCTCTACAGTCTCCCGCCACATAGTATGATGCTCCCCCAGTTCCCCCACACAGTATGTTGCCGCCAGAGTCTCTTCCCACACAATATGATGCCCCCCACAGACCCACCACACAGTATAATGTTCCCACAGTTTCCCCACACAGTATGATGTCCTCACAGTCCCTCCACTTATTATGATGCCCCCACAATAAACCCTCATAGTATGATGTCTCCACAGTCCCCCCACTCATTATGATGCCCCCACAATTCCCCCAAACAGTATGATGTCCCCACAGTCCCTCCACTCAGTATCATGCTCCACAATTCCTCCACTCAGTATGATGCCCCCACAGTCCCTCCACTCAGTATGATGCCCCACAATTCCTCCACTCAGTATGATGCCCCCACAATCCCACCACACAGTATGATGCCCCCGCAGTCCTGCCATTCAGTATAATGGCCCCTACTATCCCCTCATACAGTATGATGCCCATACAATCCCACCACTCAATATAATCCCCCCACAGTCCTGTCACTCAGTATGATGCCCCTATTATATCCTTATACAGTATGATGCCCCCACAGTCCTATCACTCAGTATGATGCCCCCACAGTCCTGTCACTCAGTATGATGCCCCCACAGTCCTGTCACTCAGTATGATGCCCCCACAGTCCTGTCACTCAGTATGATGCCCCCACAGTCCTGTCACTCAGTATGATGCCCCCACAGTCCTGTCACTCAGTATGATGCCCCCACAGTCCTGTCACTCAGTATGATGCCCCCACAGTCCTGTCACTCAGTATGATGGCCCCTATTATATCCTTATACAGTATGGTGCCCATACAATCCCACCACTCAATATGATGCCCTCAGCGAGTTCCCCCACATAGTATGTTGCCCCTACAGTTTCCTCCTACACAGTATGATGGCGCCACAGCCCCCCCACTCAGTATTATGCCCCCACAATGCCCTGCACACAGTTGGATGATTCTCCCCTCACCCATGAAGCGGCTGTCAGTGCTGGCGTCTGTGAAGCTGGATCTGCTTCCTGAGATGCGACGCTGGCTCCAAGCCAATAATCTTCAGTCTCTTATGAAGAGTTAAAGAGATTTTTAAATGTGCATTTAAAGCCGGCCTCTACGCTCCCTACACTGAGACATGGAGAGTTTTATAGGAACCTATGTATTTATAAATCTCCTATATAACTGTATGAGTAGTTTTAGTCGAGTTTTGGGAGTGACAGACTCCTTTACTGTTCTACGGCCACATCTGAGACTATTATCGCAAGTTACGACCCATTTAGCCGAGGCTACTGAGCATGGTAGTGCCCGCTCATCACTAGTTACCAGTACAGAGCACCCGAGCATGGTAGTGCCCGCTCATCACTAGTTACCAGTACTGAGCACCCGAGCATGGTAGTGCCCGCTCATCACTAGTTACCAGTACTGAGCACCCGAGCATGGTAGTGCCCGCTCATCACTAGTTACCAGTACAGAGCACCCGAGCATGGTAGTGCCCGCTCATCACTAGTTACCAGTACTGAGCACCCGAGCATGGTAGTGCCCTCTCATCACTAGTTACCAGTACTGAGCACCTGAGCATGGTAGTGCCCGCTCATCACTAGTTACCAGTACTGAGCACCTGAGCATGGTAGTGCCCGCTCATCACTAGTTACCAGTACTGAGCACCCGAGCATGGTAGTGCCCGCTCATCACTAGTTACCAGTACTGAGCACCTGAGCATGGTAGTGCCCGCTCATCACTAGTTACCAGTACTGAGCACCCGAGCATGGTAGTGCCCGCTCATCACTAGTTACCAGTACTGAGCACCTGAGCATGGTAGTGCCCACTCATCACTAGTTACCAGTACTGAGCACCCGAGCATGGTAGTGCCCGCTCATCACTAGTTACCAGTACAGAGCACCCGAGCATAGTAGTGCCCGCTCATCACTAGTTACCAGTACAGAGCACCCGAGCATGGTAGTGCCCGCTCATCACTAGTTACCAGTACTGAGCACCCGAGCATGGTAGTGCCCGCTCATCACTAGTTACCAGTACAGAGCACCTGAGCATGGTAGAGCCCGCTCATCACTAGTTACCAGTACTGAGCACCTGAGCATGGTAGTGCCCGCTCATCACTAGTTACCAGTACTGAGCACCCGAGCATGGTAGTGCCCGCTCATCACTAGTTACCAGTACTGAGCACCCGAGCATGGTAGTGCCCGCTCATCACTAGTTACCAGTACTGAGCACCCGAGCATGGTAGTGCCCGCTCATCACTAGTTACCAGTACTGAGCACCCGTGCATGGTAGTGCCCGCTCATCACTAGTTACCAGTACTGAGCACCCGAGCATGGTAGTGCCCGCTCATCACTAGTTACCAGTACTGAGCACCTGAGCATGGTAGTGCCCACTCATCACTAGTTACCAGTACTGAGCACCCGAGCATGGTAGTGCCCGCTCATCACTAGTTACCAGTACTGAGCACCCGAGCATGGTAGTGCCCGCTCATCACTAGTTACCAGTACTGAGCACCCGAGCATGGTAGTGCCCGCTCATCACTAGTTACCAGTACTGAGCACCTGAGCATGGTAGTGCCCGCTCATCACTAGTTACCAGTACAGAGCACCAGAGCATGGTAGTGCCCGCTCATCACTAGTTACCAGTACTGAGCACCCGAGCATGGTAGTGCCCGCTCATCACTAGTTACCAGTACTGAGCACCTGAGCATGGTAGTGCCCGCTCATCACTAGTTACCAGTACAGAGCACTCGAGCATGGTAGTGCCCGCTCATCACTAGTTACCAGTACTGAGCACCCGAGCATGGTAGTGCCCGCTCATCACTAGTTACCAGTACTGAGCACCCGAGCATGGTAGTGCCCGCTCATCACTAGTTACCAGTACTGAGCACCCGAGCATGGTAGTGGCCGCTCATCACTAGTTACCAGTACTGAGCACCTGAGCATGGTAGTGCCCGCTAATCAATAGTTACAAGTACTGAGCACCCGAGCATGGTAGTGCCCGCTCATCACTAGTTATGAGTATAGAGCACCCGAGCATGGTAGTGCCCGCTCATCACTAGTTACCAGTACTGAGCACCCAAGCATGGTAGAGCCCGCTCATCACTAGTTACCAGTACTGAGCACCCGAGCATGGTAGTGCCCGCTCATCACTAGTTACCAGTACTGAGCACCCGAGCATGGTAGTGCCCGCTCATCACTAGTTACCAGTACTGAGCACCCGAGCATGGTAGTGCTCACTCATCACTAGTTACGAGTACAGAGCACCCGAGCATGGTAGTGCTCGCTCATCACTAGTTACGAGTATAGAGCACCCGAGCATGGTAGTGCCTGCTCATCACTAGTTACGAGCACTGAGCATGGTAGTGCCCGCTCATTAATAGTTACGAGTACCGAGCACCCGAGCATGGTAGTGCCCCCTCATCACTAGTTACCAGTACTGAGCACCTGAGCATGGTAGTGCCCGCTCATCACTAGTTACGAGTACTGAGCACCTGAGCATGGTAGTGCCCGCTCATCACTAGTTACGAGTACTGAGCACCTGAGCATGGTAGTGCCCCCTCATCACTAGTTACCAGTACTGAGTACCCGAGCATGGTAGTGCCCGCTCATCACTAGTTACGAGTACTGAGCACCTGAGCATGGTAGTGCCCGCTCATCACTAGTTACCAGTACTGAGCACCCAAGCATGGTAGTGCCCGCTCATCACTAGTTACCAGTACTGAGCACCCGAGCATGGTAGTGCCTGTTCATCACTAGTTACCAGTACTGAGCACCCGAGCATGGTAGTGCCCGCTCATCACTAGTTACGAGTACTGAGCACCTGAGCATGGTAGTGCCCGCTCATCACTAGTTACCAGTACTGAGCACCTGAGCATGGTAGTGCCCGCTCATCACTAGTTACCAGTACTGAGCACCTGAGCATGGTAGTGCCTGTTCATCACTAGTTACCAGTACTGAGCACCCAAGCATGGTAGTGCCCGCTCATCACTAGTTACCAGTACTGAGCACCTGAGCATGGTATTGCCCGCTCATCACTAGTTACGAGTACTGAGCACCCGAGCATGGTAGTGCCCACTCATTACTAGTTACGAGTACTGAGCACCCGAGCATGGTAGTGCCTGTTCATCACTAGTTACCAGTACTGAGCACCCGAGCATGGTAGTGCCCGCTCATCACTAGTTACCAGTACTGAGCACCTGAGCATGGTAGTGCCCGCTCATCACTAGTTACCAGTACTGAGCACCCAAGCATGGTAGTGCCCGCTCATCACTAGTTACCAGTACAGAGCACCTGAGCATGGTAGTGCCCGCTCCTTGATCCAACTAATAATAATAATAATAATAATAATAGGGATTAATGTCCATTTTTGGTGTGTCAAGATGGGACCAGCAAGAAGAGACGTGTTGGGACAGGGTAAACTTTGGAACAACATAGTCAAAGATTGCTCAAAGTCTTCGACTCTTTTTTTAAAAATTATCTTTTTTAGTACTTGGAATTTTTTCAATGGCTTTAGCGACTAATGCATATTAGGCTTTTAGCATCTTTTATGCTGTTGGTGCTGTGAGTTGCAGCAGAGTTTACTGTACATTCGGCCTCTAACTTGTGTCCTTTCTCTTTGTAGGTTTCAGCCGAGGTCTCCAGAATGATCTCCTTCTGTTTTCTTCCGCTTTTCGTCTTGGTGGACTCATCCCTCACGTATATATTATCCAGCCTTGTCTCCAGATATAATGCTGTGGATCTCCTTCTCGCGGTGTGGCTAGTCTACATTATTAAAGCTCCGATTCTTGTAGCCATATCCAAACTCCTGCCCCGTCCACGCTGGATCTCCTCGCGCCTGCCCTTCGCTTTAACCCTCAGCTTCGCGCCTCCATTGTACCAGACCCTTAGGCTCTTTCTCACCTCTCAGTCTCCGGAGTTGGCCTCCGTCTTCTCCAGCTCTCTGCTCTACCATCTGCCTCTCCCATTGTCATGTCTGGTCTGGGATCTGATTTTACCTCCTACTAAAACAAAAGAAACGTCCACCGGAGACGAACGAGACCAGAGAGACAGGAAGAATTTTATCAGACTTGTCAAACTTTCGAAGCAGGATTGGCCGTACCTGTCCTCAGCTTTCGTCTTCCTTTTTCTGGCTTTGATATGTAAGTTTATAAACTCTTTACTTTGAGATATGATTTTCTTTACAAGATTTCTAGAAAGGGGAGGTCCTAATAGTCCCTACTGCAGACAGACCAGAATAGGGGGGAGGTTCCTGCTGCAGTAATGGCAAAATGGATGATCTTCTGGGGAACATAGATTTTTATTTCAATATTTGTCATTAGAGGAAAGAAGGGAGTTAAGACATAATATATTAGGATATTTTTCATTTTGTCCTCATACAGTATCATGTAGTTAGGACTTCCACTGTTTACATGGGGCGATGTTTTGCCGATAACGATGATTGTTATGCCAGTATAATCCAAGCAAGCAAGCCTTCCTACGAGCCACTTATTAACTTATATAAACGCTAAATTAGTTATCCGATGATGCAATAATAATCACATACAGTTCAGACCAAAAGTTTGGACACACCTTCTCATATCTAGAACAACTGTTAGGAGGAGACTTTGTGCAGCAGGCCTTCATGGTAAAATAGCTGCTAGGAAACCACTGCTAAGGACAGGCAACAAGCAGAAGAGACTTGTTTGGGCTAAAGAACACAAGGAATGGACATTAGACCAGTGGAAATCTGTGCTTTGGTCTGATGAGTCCAAATTTGAGATCTTTGGATCCAACCACCGTGTCTTTGTAGAAAAGGTGAACGGATGGACTCTACATGGCTGGTTCCCACCGTGAAGCATGGAGGAGGAGGTGTGATGGTGTGGGGGGGCTTTGCTGGTGACACTGTTGGGGATTTATTCAAAATTGAAGGCATACTTAGCCAGCATGGCTACCACAGCATCTTGCAGCGGCGTGCTATTCAACAGGACAATGACCCCAAACACACCTACAGGCTGTGTAAGGGCTATTTGACTAAGAAGAAGAGTGATGGGGTGCTACGCCTGGCCTCCACAGTCACCAGACCTGAACCCAATCGAGATGGTTTGGGGTGAGCTGGACCGCAGAGTGAAGGCAAAAGGGCCAACAAGTGCTAAGCATCTGTGGGAACTCCTTCAAGACTGTTGGAAGACCATTTCCGGTGACTACCTCTTGAAGCTCATCAAGAGAATGCCAAGAGTGTGCAAAGCAGTAATCAAAGCAAAAGGTGGCTACTTTGAAGAACCTAGAATATAAGACATATTTTCAGTTGTTTCACACTTTTTTAAGTATTTCATTCCACATGTGTTAATTCATAGTTTTGATGCCTTCAATGTGAATCTACAATTTTCAGAGTCCTGAAAATAAAGAAAACTCTTTGAATGAGAGGGTGTGTCCAAACTTTTGGTCTGTACTGTATATAATTAGAGAAATGGTAGAGAACATTTTAGCAAATTGAATATATTAATTACATTGTCGTTACGTTGGATGGAAAGGTCTTTACTTCTACAAACCAAAGTAAATATCTTATTGTTAACAGTCGAAATGTCGATTCCTTACTACATGGGACGGATGATCGACAACCTGTCCAACAACTACAAGGAGGCAGAGTTCCTGGCGGCCATACTTTACATGGCTGTGTTGACCATCTCCAGGTGAGTACACTGCATGTACACAGGCAGCACATGTAGAATTGTTGGGCCTGATGATAAAACTATTGAACACACAAATTGGAGATAAGCACACAGTCAGATTTTTGGACCTGAATCTGATTGGTTAATTTGCGTGTCATTCCATTTTTTGTGTGCGTTACTTTTTATGCATTGTCCCATTGTAAACTAAAGATAACATGCTGCAAGTGTTAAAACAGAAATTTCAACCCTGCCTCTGTTATCTCACAGTATTTTTTTGTTTATGTGCAATTGTAGCTTAAGCCTCTTATCTTTATTATTAGTGGATCTCAGCAGTGTGTGAGTTGTAATCCAAGACCACTCCTCTGTGATTAGCAGCTTCTATCTATGGAAATGTACACTGAAGCCTGGTGTGGGCAGGTGCCGCTCTCAGCCAAGCCAGGGCTGTCAAGGCTAGGTGCGGTGCCTACACCACCATGGACTGTTTAACTCTCTAAATTCTGCAATCGATATCGATTGCACTATTTAGGAGGGTATTGCTAAATTGCAAATTTTTCACCAAAATTCCGATATTTCCATAAATAAACACAAAAAAACTAACTAAATTCATCATTTATTTTTTGTTTATGTGTAATTTTAGCTTAAGCCTCTTATCTTTATTATTAGTGGATCTCAGCAGTGTGTGAGTTGTAATCCAACTCTTCTACTCTGTGATTAGCAGCTTCTATCTATGGAAATGTACACTGAAGGCTGGTGTGGGCAAGTGCTGCTCTCAGCCAAGCCACGGCTGTCAAGGCTAGGTGCGGTGCCTACACCACCATGGACTGTTTAACTCCCTAAATGCTGATATTGATATCGATTGCACTATTTAGGAGGGTATTGCTAAATTGCTGTATTTTCACCAAAATTCCGATAATTTTATAAATAAACACAAAAAAAATTACCTAAATTTACCATTGTACCGTTTGGATAAGAAAAATATGTCGCTGTCCAGTTGTGCGCGTTTCTTCAGAAGTGTCTTTAGTTCCATAAAGATGCGGTACATTCTGGTATCTAAATTTACCATTATCATAAAGCATAATGTGTCACGAAAAAACTATTATCAGAATCACCGGGATCCGTTATAGCTCCAGAGTTATTACCACATAAACATTTATGCTCTAGAATTTTTTATATATTGACCCGATGTTGATGCGCAGCTTTCTCTTTATTCAGTTCTGTCTCCGCAGGCTGCAGAGGAGGGTTCTTCATGTTCTCCTTGTTTCGTCTCACCAGACGACTGCGACTTCTCCTTTTCCGCGCGTTCATTAGACAGGACATCGCTTTTTTTGAAACTACTAAAACTGGTAAATACAAACCTGAAACATGTGAAAAGCAGAATCTTGATTACACACATGTCCAACGAGCTTCTTGTACATTATGGGGTCACTCGCTACCAAGTACTTTATATGGTGGAGACTTTCTGTCTGACACTTTTATGGGGGGCAGCTCTGGTATGGGGGTCACTCACTGGCTGCCCTGGAGGCTTAATATCTGCCATTCTGTAAGACAATTGCTGATAACATGTCATGTATGTATGTGTGTCCGCTAAAGGAATCCGCACCGTCGCATTTACAATCACAAACTTTTTCCCAGCCCCCTAATTTGACTCAGGGAACGTCATAGACTATGTTTTGAGGGGAATTTTGAACCCTGCGCTTTAGAGTAATTCCCCCCACAAAAAAAACCGTTTACTTACTGTTTGGATGTGTAAGGTAATATATTGGCTGTTTTGACAATTAGCCTGGATATTTATCAGGTGCCCTATAGTAACCAATCACAGCTCTGCTTCTATTTCCTACAGGTCATTAATAGGAGCAGTGATTGGTTGCTATAGGCAACAAAGGACTTTCTTAGTATAAGAAGCTTATGTGTCAGCTAATATGATTCCGGTGATGAGAGGGAGAGTAAGAGAGACACAGCATGGTAACGAGGGTGAGTGGGACAGAGGGAGACAGTGAGACTGGGAGAGAGGGAGATTGGGAAAGTGGGAGAGAGGGAGAGTGGGAGACAGGGAAAGTGGGAGAGAGGGAGAGTGGGAGAGACAGAGCATGGTAAAGAGGGTGAGTGTGACAGAGGGAGACAGTGAGACTGGGAGAGAGGGAGACAGGGAAAGTGGGAGAGAGGGAGAGTGGGAGAGACAGAGCATGGTAAAGAGGGTGAGTGTGACAGAGGGAGACAGTGAGACTGGGAGAGTGGGAGATTGGGAAAGTGGGAGACAGGGAGAGTGGGAGACAGGGAAAGTGGGAGAGAGGGAGAGTGGGAGATAGACAGAGAGAGGGAGAGAGGGAGATTGGGAAAGTGGGAGACAGGGAGAGTGGGAGAGAGGGAGAGTGGGAGAGAGACAGAGAGAGGGAGAGAGGGAGATTGGGAAAGTGGGAGAGTGGGAGAGAGAGGGAGAGTGGAAAGAGATTGAGAGTGGGAGAGAGAAAGAGAGGTAGACAGAGAGAGTGGGAGAGTGGGAAAGTGGGAGAGTAGGAGAGAGGGAGAGAGGGAGACTTGGAGAGAGGGAGATTGGAATAGTGGGAGAAGGAGAGTGGGAGATTGGGCGAGTGGGAGAGAGACAGAGAGAGGGAGAGTGGGAAGAGAGTGAGAGAGAGAGGGAGGGTGGAAGAGAGGGAGAGTGGGAGAGACAGAGCATGGTAAAGAGGGTGAGTGGGACAGAGGGAGACAGTGAGACTGGGAGAGTGGGAGACTGGGAGAGTGGGAGACAGGGAGAGTGGGAGACAGGGAGAGTGGGAGACAGGGAGAGTGGGAGACAGGGAAAGTGGGAGAGAGGGAGAGTGGGAGAGAGACAGAGAGAGGGAGAGGGAGAGTGGGAAAGTGGGAGAGAGGGAGATTGGGAGACTGGGAGAGAAGGATATTGGGAAAGTGGGAGAGTGGGAGAGAGACAGAGAGAGGGAGAGTGGAAAGAGATTGAGAGTGGGAGAGAGAAAGAGAGGTAGACAGAGAGAGTGGAAGAGTGGAAGAGTGGGAGAGTGGGAGAGTGGAAGAGTGGAAGAGTGGGAGAGTGGGAGAGTGGGAGAGTGGGAGAGTGGGAGAGTGGGAGAGTGGAAGAGTGGAAGAGTGGAAGAGTGGAAGAGTGGAAGAGTGGAAGAGTGGGAGAGTGGAAGAGTGGGAGAGTGGAAGAGTGGAAGAGTGGGAGAGTGGGAGAGTGGGAGAGTGGGAGAGTGGGAGAGTGGGAGAGTGGGAGAGTGGGAGAGTGGGAGAGTGGGAGAGTGGAAGAGTGGGAGAGTGGAAGAGTGGGAGAGTGGAAGAGTGGGAGAGTGGGAGAGTGGAAGAGTGGGAGAGTGGGAGAGTGGGAGAGTGGGAGAGTGGGAGACTTGGAGAGAGGGAGACTGAGAGAGAGGGAAAGTGGGAGAGTAGGAGAGAGGGAGACTTGGAGAGAGTGGCATAGAGGGAGATTGGAATAGTGGGAGAGAGACAGAGAGAGGGAGAGTGGAAAGAGATTGAGAGTGAGAGAGAGAGGGAGGGTGGAAGAGAGGGAGATTGGGAGCATGGGATATTGGGAAAGAGAGGAAGAGTGGAAAGAGATTGAGAAAGAGAGGGAAACAGGGAGAGTGGGAGATTGGGCGAGGGGGGAGTGGGGGAGCAGGAGAGAGGGAGATTGGAAGAGTAGGAGAGAGGGAGATTGGGAGAGAGTGAGAGTGGGAGAGAGAGATAGGGATCCATTTAGGATATGAAAGATCCGGCTCTTTTTGGTGAACACAGCCATGTTAGTCGGATCACCAAAAAGAGCCGGTCTGGCCATCACTATTGTAAATGTGTCTGAATTTGGTAATTTATCATATTTTATTTTACATAAATTGAATGCACATTTTACGCTTTTCCGGCAGGTGACATTTCCTCGCGACTATCACACGACACGGCTCTTGTGAGTCGCTCTATTGCCGCCAATGTGAACATTACCCTGCGTACGTTGATAAAATGCGTTGGCCATCACCTCTTCATGATCTCTCTGTCTTGGCGTCTTACACTCCTCACCTTTCTGAGCATGCCGCTAATTTCCATCGTACAGCGCATATACAACAAATATCACGAGGTGCGTATGTGCGCAGGAACAGGGCGTAGATCACTGTATCATTTTGGGTAAATTCATACTCTGAAGATTTGCTGCAGATTTTCCCCCACAGATTTGCAAATCATATTGTGAAATCCACAGCAAAATCTGTTTGTTACAAGTGAATTTTCTCCATTTTCCATTATTCCATTTAATTCATTTGAATTGGCCATTTTTAGTTTTTATACCTTTTTATCCACCTTTATTCATTTAGGGTATATATATATATATTCACGTGACTTTTTTATGTGAATTTTTCTGGCTGAAAAAAGTAGGCTAAACAAATTCAAGTAAAAAAAAAAGACAATGAGAACAGTAAATACTAAATACAGGAACTGAAAATGATAATTAACCTAGAAACCTACTCTCAAATAAGTGACATACATTAAATAAACATCTGTATGTTCACTGAGTGTTTTCCCTTTGAAATTAATAGGAGGTTTATTCAAGGAGTATTTGAAGGAGTTTTTCATGTAGATTTTCGAGCAGAATCCACTCCAAAATCCACTTAGCTTTTGGAGATATAATAAGGTTTCCAGAAAGGTGCAGAGGCCTATACAGGTTTATTTTGTCAGATCCATATGGACCCATCAGATCAACAGATATGTAAGGTATAGAGCATGACAATAAAGAGCAGTAGTAGATGACACAGCATGGACTGTACCACATAGGAGCTTCATAGGAAAAAGCAAAAACCTCTATCACAGTTACTCATGATGATTAGACGGCTCCTATCACAATGTTATAATGTAGAAGATCACACTTTAGAGTCACTTCCTTTATACGTCTCTTAGCTTTTATAGAAGAACATAAACTGTCCTCCCGGCAAGCAAACATAATACTCAATCTAGACACTCATTTGATGCTCTACTGAAGCATTATGGGATTTATAGCAGAACACAGAGGCTGATAAAGCAGGGTGAAATCTCTTGACTTTCCTGGACATTGTTTGGGTCATGTGATCTTATATTGACCCTGTGCAATACTTGATACCATCTAAGTCATCAGTGAAGTCTGATGAAACAGCATGAAGGAAGAGTAAGGGTACCTTCACACTTTAGCGATGCAGCAGCGATCCGACCAGCGATCTGACCTGGTCAGGATCGCTGCTGCATCGCTACATGGTCGCTGGTGAGCTGTCAAACAGGCAGATCTCACCAGCGACCAGTGACCAGCCGCCAGCCAGCAGCGACGTGCAAGCGACGCTGCGCTTGCAGGGAGCCGGCGTCTGGAAGCTGCGGACACTGGTAACAAAGGTAAACATCGGGTATGGTTACCCGATGTTTACATTAGTTACCAGCGCACACCGCTTAGCTTAACGCTGGCTCCTTGCTCTCCTAGCTACAGTACACATCAGGTTAATTAACCCGATGTGTACAGCAGCTACATGTGCAGAGAGCCGGAGCCGGCAGCACAGGCAGCGTGAGAGCTGCGGAGGCTGGTAACTAAGGTAAATATCGGGTAACCACCTTGGTTACCCGATGTTTATCTTGGTTACAGCTTACCGCAGCTGCCCGATGCCGGCTCCTGCTCCCTGCTCGCTTCATTTGTCGCTCTCTCGCTGTCACACACAGCGATCTGTGTGTCACAGCGGGAGAGCGCCTTTGAAGAAAACGAACCAGGGCTGTGTGTAACGAGCAGCGATCTCGCAGCAGGGGCCAGATCGCTGCTCAGTGTCACACACAGCGAGATCGCTAATGAGGTCACTGCTGCGTCACAAAAAGCGTGACTCAGCAGCGATCTCGGCAGCGAGCTCGCTGTGTGTGAAGCACCCCTAACTCCGGCACACTGTTAAATTTCCCAATAGTGGGTCAAAAAGTGAAGAGTCATTAAGGTTTCTCTGAAAATTTATTGAAAAAAATACAGTTGCAGAGAGTCCGCCTTAAAACGTTTCGGCCTTCGTCTCGGCCTTCATCTGGTCGGACAAACTGACTAATAATGTATTGGTCCCGAAGTAGACAAGGTAATACTGGTATGAACAATAAATCGCCTTGACACGTTAGGTGTCTCTAATGAATAAACTGGCTGATTCTGTCCTGGATCAATGATGTAGTCCCATCTATACTTGTGTTAGTCTATAGGGATTTCTCTGTAGTTTATACGTTATCACTAGATCAATAAGAGCTATGAAGCTAATCCTTATGTGGATAGCAAGAAAGGGGACGCTAGGTCCATCCTGCTCTGATGAAACAGCATGGACTGTAGCACATAGGAACTTTCTAGGAAAAGGCAAAAACTTCTATCACAGTTACTCATGATGGTTAGACGGCTCCTATCACAATCTTATAATGTAGAAGATCACACTGTAGACTCACTTACTTTATACGTTTGGTCTCTTAGCTTATATAGAAGAACATAAACTGTCCTCCCAGCAGGCAAACATAATACTCATTCTAGAAACCTATTTGATACTCTGCTGAAATTTTATAGGATACAATACAGAACACAGAGGCTGATAAAGCAGGGTGAAACCTCTTGACTTTCCTGGACTGTGTTTGGATCATGTGATCTTATAATGATCCTGTGCATTACCATCTAAGTAATAAGTAATCAGCGCTACCTGATAATCCTGCATGAATTGTGGGACGCAGGTTCCTTACATGAAAAGACACAAGATACTATCACAGTTACTGATGATGATTAAGCAGCTCCTGTCACACAGTTGTAATATAGACGATTACTTTTTAGACTCCATGACTTTATATGTATGGTCTCTTAGCTTATGTAGAAGATTATAGAGCGGAGGATAATCCTACGGTCCTCCCAACAGGCAGACACAGTACTCAGGTTAGATACCCACGTGATGCCAATAGAGATAACGATGCATTATGGAATTTTTAGCAGAGCACAGAGGCTAATAAAACAGGGTGAAATCTGAAATTCAACATGGCGTTTGACAGGAGTCTGAATTGTAGGGAAGCGAGTACAATGTAGATAAAATACGGTCAGGTGGGGGTGCAAGGATGGAAAAAACATTCTCACTGAAGTGTTTCTCAAATAACTTTGGGGTCTAAGAGGAATACTTTTTTCCTTGTGGAGACTGACAAACCAGTCTGGTTGTCGGTGAGGAGTTTTATAGCTGTAATGCTCTTCTGGGAAATATGCAAGTTGTCTCTTCAGGAAGGAAGGAGACCAACTCTAGTGCCATCTATTGGAAATAGCAATCCTACAAGTCACAAGTGACCTTTTAACGAGCCTTGTCATATGACATAGGATTTATGCCAGATCAGAACCTCAATTTGCAAACACGGTGTTTTGGGGTGATTGCCTCTCATCACTGCAAAGTATGAGATCTGATTTGGCTGTATGAAAAGCTATAGTGGGGTCTAAGGGGAAAACATTTCTCCTTGTGAAGACTAACAAACAAATCTGGCTGTCGGTGAGGAGTCTTATAGAGTCACTTGTGACTTTTAGGATTGCTACTTCCAGTAGGTAGCACTAGAGTTCGTCTCCTTCCTCCCTGAAGAGACAATTTGAATATTCCCAGAGGAGCATTGCAGCTATAAGACTCCTCACTGGCAGCCAGATTGGTTTGTCAGTCTCCGCAAGGTGAAATGTTTTCCCCTTAGACCCCATTATAGCCTCTCATACAGCCTGATCAGATCTCATACTTTGCACTGACGAGGGGCAATTTTATTATTATTTATTATTATAGCGCCATTTATTCCAATCACCTCGAAACACAGTGTCTGCAAGTTGACATATGACAAGGCTCGTTAAAGAGTCACGTGTGACTTTTAGGATTGCTACCTCCAATAGATGACACTAGTCTCAAATCATTTTGGTACAGAAACTTTTTTAATATACACTATGGACTCACCATTTTTTATTTTTTCCTGTCAGGATCTTGTGAGGCAGGTGCAGGACTCGATTGCTATCTCTGGTGATGTCGCAAAAGAGATTATCGAGTCGGTTAAAACAGTGCAGAGTTTTGCCGCTGAACAAGAAGAGGTGAAGAGGTACGAAGAGTCCCTGCAAAAGACTCATTATCTGCAGAAGTGGAGGGACCTGACCAGAGCTCTGCATCTCCTGTTAATAAGGGTGAGGAATCAATATCAGGCTTGGTCTTGTCCACAGCGAGAAAACCCGACCTAGTGGTGATGAGCCGTGTGCCCTAATAACAGACGCTTTTGTCCCCTACAGATCATCAATCTGGGGTCACAGGTTTCCATGTTATGCTACGGACACACATTAATCCTTGAAGGAGAGATGACCACCGGGGCAATGGTGTCCTTCATCATCTACCAGATGGAGTCTAGCGACTACATACGGGTACGACACTAAAGAAATCACTATGGTGCATGTTTTCCAAGAAAAGTAGTACAATGGTTGTTTAAAAAACCACGCAGGTGACAAATCCCTGAGGAGGTGACATATCCAGCATCTTCTGAAAATTTTGATATGATGAGATTCTCATGTCTGTATAAAGCACGTAATTATTAGTATTTTTTATTAACACAGCAGAGCGCCATACACTGCGTAGTGGCCGTTCTCAGGTATTGCATCCAAGGCCCTATAGAGGGGTGTTGTGAATACGTTTTCCAGTTTGGGGCTCCCTCTGGTGGTCAGTGCTGGCGGTGCAGTTGATGTGTGGAGTGAAATCCACACACCTGTGGAGGACTGGCAATCAGGGTCAGATTGGGCTATTTAACTGTAGTTTTCTCTTGTTACTTGCCGATTCTCAATGGTCTCCTGTGTGTTAAGGACATTCTGTAACAGCTCTGCTCACTTCCAGAACTCCTCTCAGATAAGTGGTCTTTGTACCTCTGCTGTTTGTTTTCTACTTTCTTGTTGTTTTTTTCTGCTTTACTACTAAGGCTTGATTCCTATTTTGTCTGTGTGGAGTTCTTGGTGGAATGGGATCATTCCCTGCTGGGAGTGTCTGTATATTTAGCTCCATGATTCAAGGTATTGTGTTTGTCATGCTTGCTATTAATTCAGTCCCTCATCTGTATTAGTGTTTTTGGATCCCAGTAACATCTGAGTGCTGATACAGTAGGGGAGAGGTTGTGTGACCTCAGGATTTTTCCATATCAGAAGTGCTGGTATATATTAGGGTTTTTACGGCTGCAGACAGTGCTCCTTTCTATCCTTTCCTATAAAGATAGTTTGGGCCTTACCTTTGCTGAAATCTGTCTTTTCTGGCTTTATATTGTGTTTTTCTATATCACCGTAGCCTTTACATGTGGGGGGGCTATCTCTCTATCTTTGGGGACTGCTCCGAGGCAGATTAGCTTTCTTATATTTCTATCTGTGAGATTATTCAGTTCTCCGGCTGTGTCGAGCCGTCTGGGTCATTGTAGGCTCGTCCCACGGCTACTTCTAGTTGTGTGTCAGGATTAGGTCTGCAGTCCGTTAAGTTTCCAGCCACTCTTACCTTTTTGGGATTCCGCATTTTTTGATCCTCCTCGGTCCCTGAATCATAACCGAGGGGAATGGGAGCCGAGCGACAGTATAATAAGACCCATCAGGGAAATGAATGGTGATAGTGTCAAGGGTGTGTCACGGACCTGTGGTGTCCGGCTGCAGAAGGTCGCTGCGTTTGGCTGCACAAACTGCTCCTTGTTGTGAATGGAGTTCTATGTATCTTCGCTGTTAGGGTTAACGCTTTCCCTTTTGGACCCTGTAGACTTCTTGACTTGTCAGCTGCAAATCCTTATTCCCACTCCCTGTGTCTATTTATGCCTTCATTTCCCTTTGGTTTGGTGCTGGTGATAGAGTTTACTCCTATGCTGTCCATATTGCAAGCAGTCGGCTTGCAATCTCCTGCAGAAATGTTGTTGTTTTTCTCCCAAAGTCATCTTGGAGATAAGTTGTCCATTTGCATTCCTCTGTTTGTTTTCCCTGTGTGTTCGATAGGATTTAGTTGGGGTTGACTAGTGCTCTTCCCATCCGGTGATTACCTAGGGCCCAGTTTAGGGTCGGCCAGGGCCTAGGTATCCTGCACGGCGCAAGTCAGAGAAGCCGGCAGTAGGTTTTACCAGGAGTCTCTATCTTCCCTTTCCCTAGAGGCAGGGTTTCCCCACCCCCCTCCTTTCACCGTTCGTCCGGTATTCCCCCATACCAAGCATGACAGCAAGGTAAAAAATCTACCAAAAAGAGACCATGGGTCTGTATTCATCCCTGCATGTTCAGTCTCGTGCATCCTGCCCTAAATCTTTCCTATGACTAATAGATGGACCACAAGTTGCGTTGTACATGGAGAACGCGCTTATATATTTTAAAGGGAATCTAGCAGCAGGTTTTTGCTCCTTAATCTGAGAGCACCATAATGTAGAGACAGAGACTCTGATTTCAGCGATGTGTAACTTATTGGCCGCTTTCTGTAGTTTTTATACAATCAGTGTTTTATCAGCAAGAGATTATCACCGTTGCCATATAGTCCTCCATATTGATGAGCACTGTATATCCCCGCCCCCACCACTAATTGGCAGCTTTCTGCCTATGCATAGTGAACACAGAGCTGCCAATCAGTGGGAGGGGTTATACAGAGGTCAGCAGTGAGAGAACTGGTAGATCTGAAGCAGAGAAAATGTTAATAAAAACTGCAGCAAGCAGCCCAGTAAGTGATAAATTGCTGGAATCGGGGTCTCTGAACCTACATCATGCACCTCTGGTTGGTGGCAGATTGGCTATAATGTCCTCTTTATTTCTGGAGAAATTCTTCAGGAATGATGACTTTTTATCACTGGTTTTGACCTTCTTTCCTCCGTTGCTTTTCAGAGCCTTATTCACATGCTGAGTGAGATAACCCATTCTGCAGGGGTCGCCTCCAGGATCTTCCAGTACCTGGATCGGGATCCTCAGATCTCCACATCGGGATCACTTTGCCCAAAAGATTTACATGGTGAATTTGAGTTCAGGAATGTTACATTTTCTTATCCGTCCCGTCCAGATATCCCCGCCGTCCAGGTAAGTGTGCGCGGCACGAAACTACACAACGCCCTGTGTTCAATACCCCTAACATAAATACAGCTATCTCTCCCACCCGCCCCATACACGGGCACACTCAGCTCAGCTGCCCCATCCTTTTCTTCCCTGGCGTCTTCCGTTGGGAGGCCCCATACACATTGTTGTCCTGGTGGAGTCCTCTGACTCTTCTCTGATGTGTACACAGGCCTATGTCCTGACTAAAGACCTATTTGGGTGTGTTCCTGTCACACACAGACTTGGGGAAGGTCAAGCGTGCATGCAGGACACACAACAACAAGGGCTTCACCAACAACAAATAAGCAGTACATCGGGGACACGTAAACAACAGTGGGCTCTAGTGCTAGTGAGGGGGCTGATGGGACACCTCCTGCACCCGCACCCTGCACTCCTAGCCAGTCGTCCCTATACAGGTTTCTCAGTTGTCGCCGAGCAGGATACCTGAAACCTTGAGAAACCTTGTAATAACCCTGGCTAGTGAGCTGGCAGGTAAGGATGTTAGTCCACTGTTGCTTTAATACAGAGTAATAGTAACAGTGAGATTGCTGTGACAAGTCCATTTTTTAAACCAAAATGTTCTTGTCCTGGTTTATCTTTAGGGCACAAGTAATACAAACCATTAGCCACAAGCCTGATCTGAAGATTTCACAACGCCATTACAGCAGATGCTCATTACATTTAGAGGATGACTGTGCTTTATGCATTGGAATCAACTGATCCTATGCACTGACAATAGCCAGCGTTCCCAGTGTCTGCCGATAAATGTGGGGTACCGCCATCGGACATTAACTCATCGGAGTCACTTGATGGGAGATGGTCTCCTTGTCTCTCTTCACCAGCATACCGGATAGATAGTAATAAGCTGTGATTCCATAGAGATGCTTTAACTACATGTTGGCTTTGCTAGAGAAGGGGGCTGGCTTAGCTATCACAGGAGAAGTGAGGTCTGGACCCCTTCCATCCTAAGTCTTCTCATCCTATAAGTCGCTCTGATCTCTCACATACGTGGCCTATTTTCTCACTGTCCATTGATTAGACTCACCCCCTATCCTTTATTTACAGGACTTATCCTTCAGTCTTCCCCCGGGAAGCGTCACCGCTCTTGTTGGACTCTCGGGAGGGGGTAAGACGACCTGTGTGTCCCTTCTGGAGCGATTCTACGAGCCCCAGAGCGGGGAAATCCTTCTTGATGGGAGACCTCTGGCCGAATACGACCATCAGTATCTGCACAGTAAGGTATAAAGCCAAGACAGCCGGAGAATCGACAGCACATAAACCTTCACCAGATGAATGTCATCTATTGATATGTATTAATATTTTACGCTGAATTCCTCAATGTGACCGGAAATCCAGAATATTGTCTGCCCTCATGATCACTACTTTATATCACAGATTTCATAAAACCTTCATATTTATACAGATGGGTGATGATAGTGACTACTATATGCTTCATTTATATTATCTGTGCTTAGTACTACTTTAATTCTGGGGATTCATTCAATTTATCAAAATTGTCCTACAGGAAAAGCTTTACTCCATTACCCCAACTGTCGCCAGTGTCAGATCGGTGCTGAGAATTAGTTCTTTTGAAGGTCTCGTAGCCACAATAAGTACATTGTGTACGGACCCGGGACAGCTAGGTACAAAGTGGTGTAGCCATTCTGTGTTCTGCGGCTCAGCTTCCAAAGAATGAATGTGATCTGAGCTGTAGTAACAAGAACGGCGATAACACTGTGTATGGAGCTGTGCTGTTCCAGCTCTGTACACTGTGTATGGAGCTGTGCTGTTCCAGCTCTGTACACTGTGTATGGAGCTGAGCTGTTCCAGCTCTGTACACTGTGTATGGAGTTGTGCTGTTCCAGCTCTGTACACTGTGTATGGAGTTGTGCTGTTCCAGCTCTGTACACTGTGTATGGAGCTGAGCTGTTCCAGCTCTGTACACTGTGTATGGAGTTGTGCTGTTCCAGCTCTGTACACTGTGTATGGAGTTGTGCTGTTCCAGCTCTGTACACTGTGTATGGAGCTATGCTGTTCCAGGTCTGTACACTGTGTATGGAGCGGTGCTGTTCCAGGTCTGTACACTGTGTATGGTGTTGTGCTGTTCCAGCTTTGTACACTGTGTATGGAGTTGTGCTGTTCCAGCTCTGTACACTGTGTATGGAGCTGTGCTGTTCCAGCTCTGTACACTGTGTATGGAGCTGTGCTGTTCCAGCTCTGTACACTGTGTATGGAGCTGTGCTGTTCCAGCTTTGTACACTGTGTATGGAGCTGTGCTGTTCCAGCTCTGTACACTGTGTATGGAGCTGTGCTGTTTCAGCTCTGTACACTGTGTATGGAGCTGTGCTGTTCCAGCTCTGTACACTGTGTATGGAGTTGTGCTGTTCCAGCTCTGTACACTGTGTATGGAGTTGTGCTGTTCCAGCTCTGTACACTGTGTATGGAGCTATGCTGTTCCAGGTCTGTACACTGTGTATAGAGCTGTGCTGTTCCAGCTCTGTACACTGTGTATGGAGCAGTGCTGTTCCAGCTTTGTACACTGTGTATGGAGCTGTGCTGTTCCAGCTTTGTACACTGTGCTGTTCCAGGTCTGTACACTGTGTATGGAGCTGTGCTGTTCCAGCTCTGTACACTGTGTATGGAGCTGTGCTGTTCCAGCTCTGTACACTGTGTATGGAGCTGTGCTGTTCCAGCTTTGTACACTGTGTATGGAGCTATGCTGTTCCAGCTTTGTACACTGTGTATGGAGCTGTGCTGTTCCAGCTTTGTACATTGTGTATGGAGCTGTGCTGTTCCAGCTCTGTACACTGTGTATGGAGTTGTGCTGTTCCAGCTCTGTACACTGTGTATGGAGCTGTGCTGTTCCAGCTTTGTACACTGTGTATGGAGCTGTGCTGTTCCAGGTCTGTACACTGTGTATGGAGCTGTTCTGTTCCAGCTCTGTACAGTGTATGGAGCTGTGCTGTTTCAGCTTTGTACACTGTGTATGGAGCTATGCTGTTCCAGCTTTGTACACTGTGTATGGAGCTGTGCTGTTCCAGCTTTGTACACTGTGTATGGAGCTGTGCTGTTCCAGCTTTGTACACTGTGTATGGAGCTGTGCTGTTCCAGCTTTGTACACTGTGTATGGAGCTGTGCTGTTCCAGCTTTGTACACTGTGTATGGAGCTGTGCTGTTCCAGCTTTGTACACTGTGTATGGAGCTGTGCTGTTCCAGGTCTGTACACTGTGTATGGAGCTGTGCTGTTCCAGCTCTGTACAGTGTGTATGGAGCTGTGCTGTTCCAGGTCTGTACACTGTGTATGGAGCTGTGCTGTTCCAGGTCTGTACACTGTGTATAGAGCTGTGCTGTTCCAGCTTTGTACACTGTGTATGGAGCTGTGCTGTTCCAGCTTTGTACACTGTGTATGGAGCAGTGCTGTTCCAGCTCTGTACACTGTGTATGGAGCTGTGCTGTTCCAGCTCTGTATACTGTGCATGGAGCTGTGCTGTTCCAGGTCTGTACACTGTGTATGGAGCTGTGCTGTTCCAGGTCTGTACACTGTGTATGGAGCTGTGCTGTTCCAGCTTTGTACACTGTGTATGGAGCTGTGCTGTTAGAGCTCTGTACATGGTATACTTCCGTGAGTGGCAAACAGCTTATTAGTGGCGGTGCGAGATGTCGGCTCCCTCGAATCTGATATTGATGACCTAGCCAATTGGAGAGCCATCAATATCATAGTTCTGGACATCCCCTCTAATAATAAAGTTAGAAAGTAACTGGATTTTTGATAGATCTGCAGTTCAAATCAGCTGCTAAGAAAGCATGAGCGAGGCAGACAAAACAGCACTTTTAGCATGGAGATAAAGATAGGAGGAAGTAAAATAAGGTAATTTTTAGATCTAAGTAAATGGCAGCAAACAATATACTGATAATGTCCCCTCTAGGTGGCGCTGGTCGCCCAAGATCCTGTTTTATTTGCTGGAACAATAAAAGAAAACATTAGTTACGGACTCATCAGCAAGAGCGACGAGCAAGTGACAGAAGCAGCGAGGAACGCAAAGGCTGAAAGCTTCATCCGTGACCTGGATGACGGCTACAACACAAGTGAGTGACAGAAGCATTACATTCTGCAGCTGTGATTATTATTATTTTTTTCCTGTTTTTAATAAACTATCATCAGATCACAGCTGGGGCTTTATGTACTAACTCCTTCCCAATGAAGAACATAATCACATTTCCTACATTAGGTCTACATGTATGGAGTGAGCTGTGTTATACAGCCGGCATCTGCAGCTAACAGCAGCGACCAGAGCTGCCTCCGATCACTGCTGTTTACCATTTACATGCTGCTGGCAGTCACTGACAGTAGCATTTAAATAACACCTTTTTCATATTCATAAAAAGACCAATTTCTCAAAATAAAAAAATGAATGAGCCCATGTGGCCAATGCAATAAAGTGAAAAAAATGGAAGCACCGGATTGGTTGTTTTTCAGCTTCTGTAACTGATTGTATTCACTAATATACTGTACTTAATTAATGGATGCTCCAGGGAGTTCCCTGCAGATCCCAGGTCCCGGCAGCTCATTTTCTTCCATACTCAGGACAGAGGCCCCTCCACAAGTGTGGGCAAGTGGGAATGAAGGGGGCTGCCTGACTGATCAAAGCCAGCCCCCTTCTCCATCACCACTGATACAGGGGCTGGAATCCCTAATGGCCTGAAGCAGCCAGCCTCCACCTTACACATCACTGGCCACATAGGGAAAAGTAATAAGCTGTCACCTATTAGGGGGGTCCATATACTGTATATTAACCCCTTAATGACATTCGCAATTCATGAACTGTGGGATTGCTGTATATAGTACAAGTGATCAGATGATCGCAGGTTCAAGTCCTCTAAAGGGTAAAAGTTAAAATTACAAAATAATAAAATAGTTATGGCTCTGGGAAGAAGGGGGGAAAAATAAAAAATTGGCGGCATCAGGAAGGGGGTGAACTTATCTGACTTTCTGGCCAAAATCGTCACCGTTATACCATATTGTGCTGCATTTTCACATCTGACGCCTGGTTTGACATTATACATTATTAATCAGATTGTTTTTACATTATGTGATACAGAAATGCGTTCTCCTGTTTCCACAGGTGTTGGGGACAGCGGGGCTCAGATGGGGGCCGGGCAGAAGCAGCGCATCGCCCTCGCTCGGGCTCTCGCTCGGAGACCTAAGTTACTGATTCTGGATGAAGCTTCCAGTTGTCTGGATGTAGAGACGGAGCACGAGGTGCGGTACGACGCCGGCTGTGTCGGGGGTGAGGTGCGTTACTTTCAGTCATTAATATCTCCTTCTCCTCCGCAGATCCAGCAGTCTGTACAGAATATCCGCGGCCTCTCCCTCCTGATCATCGCTCATCGGCTCCGCACGGTGCGAGACGCGGATCAGATTCTAGTCCTGGACGGAGGTCGGGTGGTCGAGCGCGGAACTCACGAGGAGCTGGTAAAGGACAAGGAGGGAACGTACTATAAACTGCTGAAGAACGGGGACTGAACGTCAAGCAGAGGAAAATGGAGGGAATAGTCTATAGATGTGGATGGAACATCGACGCCACAAACATCTCATAAATTATGCACAAGTTCAGGACACGTGACGGAAAAGTCACCGTCATCGCCTCCATCATCATCGGCTTTGTGTCCGCTCCTCCTTCCCTGCTCCATCCCACAGTTAGCGCCATTTACACAAGTAGATAAAAGTGTAAGGGAATAAATGATCCGGTGGCAAATTCATATTTACATGGGACAAACATCATGTAATAAATCGTTAATCCGACCTTCGGTCACACGGTCAGATAACTGCTAGTGCAGGCGTAGATAAGGCATTGAAAAATGGTAAAGAGGTTCGTCCGGGGAAGGTAAGTTATGTAATAACTTATAGATCTAGGGACGTCTGAATGCTGCAATCTGCTCTGATCGGCAGAAATGGGAACCTTGTAGAGTGTTAGTACCAGACGGCCGCTCCATTCGCTCCCAGCTTCGCTTCTTCCGGCAGCTCCGAATGGAGCGGGGGCCAAACAGGAGCAGGGCTCCATTGTAACCGTGCCATGTTCCGCTGATGGGGGCAGATCCCAATGGTCGGACCTCCATTGTTTGATCTATAGGTTATCATGCATCTAATGGATAGATAATTTATTTTCACTGGAAAACCCCTTTATTACTAATTTTAATTCACTTGTGTTCAATAGGGAAATAATAAATCTATTGTTAGTGTCTCTCTGCAGTTTGTATTGTATGTATATACACACAGCTCTGCTACATGCACATATACATACACATCTCTGCTACAGATGTACATATATACACACACAGCTCTGCTACATGCATATATACATACACATCTCTGCTACAGATGTACATATATACACACACAGCTCTGCTACATGCATATATACATACACATCTCTGCTACAGGTGTACATATAGACACACACAGCTCTGCTACATGCGCACACACACACACACATATATATATATATATAGATGTATACACATCTCTGCTACATATGCACATATAGAAAAACAGCTCTGCTAATATATATATATATATATATATATATATACATATATATATATATATATATATATATGGAAAAAATATATATATATAGTGTCTAAAAGTAGGTGGACAGTGTGTGTAATAGGGTTATGAAGGGGGAGATTTATCAACATGGTGTAAAGTGAAACAGACTCAGCTGCCCTTAGCAACCAATCAGATTGCACTTTTAATTCTTCACAGACTCTCTGGAAAATGAAAGGTGGAACCTCATTGGTTGCTAAGGGCAACTGAGTCAGTTTCACTTTACACCATGGTATTATTTTCTGTCCATCTACTCTTGGACCACCCTGTGTGTGTATGTATATATATATATATATACGGTATATATATATATATATATATATATATTTTATTACATAGCTCTGCTACACATTCATATAGATACACACAGCTCTGCTACATGCACATTATTTTCCATCACAGGAAGGTGCCTCTGGACTTTAAGGCTATGTGCGCACAGTGTGTTTTTCGCTGCATTTTTCGGATGCGTTTTTGGGATCAAAACTGCATGACTTTGCTTCCCCAGCAAAGTTTATGAGTTTTCATTTTTGCTGTCCGTACACTTTTTTTTAGCTGCGTTTTTGAGCTGAAAAAAAAATGGTCTTGTCAATTCTTTTCTGCGTTTTTCTGCGTTTTCCCCCCATGTAATGCATTGGAAAAACACAGCAAAATGCAGAGATCAAAAAAGCAGCAAAAAACGCACCGAAATGCGGCAAAAACGCGTTTTTACCAATGCATTTTTGCCACGGGTGCATTTTTTGTGCGGTTTTTGCGGCAAAAAATGCACAAAAACGCGTAAAAAAAATGCAGCGTGCACACATAGCCTAAGAAGCACACATTTTTAGCAAGAGTTTTTCTTGTTAAAAAGTGTGTCTAATAGTCCAACCACATACAGTATATACAAGGCATTTGCTTATTGAGCCATCACATGGGCTGATACAAACTTAATGGGAACGGAACATATGTTCATATGATCGTTCTATCACCATAAAGCTGCATATTCTCGGCAGCACATGCTGTCTAACGATGATGATTTGCACACCGGCATTAACGATCCAAATGCATAGCTGGTTGGAGACATGTTACACCCATCGATGGTGGGGAACAAGCTTCCTTATGAATGCTTGCTGATTATTTGCCTGGGGTTACCCACCTTTGGGTTTTTAGCCCCAATTACATGATTTTAAGAAAAAAATATACCCAAAGGAGAACCCCCTGTAAGGCTGGAATCACACTTGTGAGAGACTCGCACGAGTCTCGCATCGCATCACCCGGCACGGCCTTATGCTCTCCGGACAGGAGCTTCTCAGCTGCATAGAAATACATGCTGCCATCCCATTCCTGTCAGGAGAGTGTGCGGTCATGCCGGGTGATGTGATGCGAGACTCGCGAGTCTCTCGCAAGTGTGATTCCAGCCTAAGGATGTCTATAGCAGAACATAGAAGCACTGCATGCCGAGCCTCCTTCTGCAGCGGAAACACCGATGATATATCTGAACCCAGCCATAAAGACAAAATGTACTGTATGTCCTCAGATTTATTTCTTAAAAAGTGAGAAAAAAAAAGTGTCTCCATACTGAGAAGCAGGAGACTTTAACAATAGACATTTTTTTCTCTTAATCTGTATTGTGCTATCTCAGAATAGAATGTGATATTTTCCAGTATTCGGTTAATATTCTGCTTTTTCTAGCTTTAGACGTGCAGAAAATGTGACAAAAAACAGTTGGAAATATTTTTTGTGTTATTAGTTATTTGTATTATTTTTTATGTATATTGTGTATATAAAAAAATAAAACCAAAAACAAAAAACCCTGTTGCTTCTTAATCCGCCTTACGTTGGGCAATAAATATTTTTTCTTCTTTTTTTTTTTTGACCTGTATTTCTTTTTTAGGTGTCATAGTAACACAGACTTTACATGTGACTTTATTGAGACATTGATTGGTGGGGACATCAGATGAAAAAGATATCGGACTAATTTCAGACGACCGTATTTTTACATTCGCATCAAATGGATTATTGGTGTTTTTTTCTTTATAGAGGGACCATCTAAACCTTTTAGGCCTCCTTCACACATCCGTGTCTCCGGTTCATGTCAGGTCCATTTTCACGTGTACCGGAGACATCGGCACACGTAGACCCATTAAAATCAATGTTTCTGCGCACACGGGCGTGTTTTCACATGGACCGTGTGTAGCATATGTGTGCCCGTGTGCTCCACACGTTGACATGTCCATTTTTCTCCGGCAGCACAGGTTTCCCACGGACTGCACAGATGTGAGCCATGTAACACGCACCGCCGGAGAAAACCACGTTTCTGTGAAATAAAATTAATTTCTATACTCACCTTCTCCAGCCCTGCTGTCTCTGCTGCTGCTGTCACTTGCTTCCTACCCCCGCTCATTATGCTCATCGCATATCCTTGCACCAAGGACCGGAAGCAGCAGCAGCGGGGAGTCAGCAGGTCCGGAGACCACAGAGTGGAAGACATCAGCACCACGAACTGCAGCGACCGGAACAGGTGAGCAGAAAGTTCCTGTTCTCCGTGTGTTATCATGGATAGCACACGGAGAACATTCATGTGCCGAAATCACGGCACACGGAGGGTCATACACACCTTTTACACGTCCGTGCAAAACGTACGTGGTTTTCACGGACGTTTGAAAGAGGCCTTAAATTGGTAAAAATCAAAGCAACTCTGCAATTCACTTCGTATGAAAAATCCTCTCCATTCTCTAGAATGGGGGGGGGGGGACATTTATCCCCTATGACCTCCAATATGACTTAAAAGTGACCTGAGATATACAGTAAGTGACCATCTCGCTCTATAAATGGTCATAGCTATGGATACCTAAGGTCCTGCAATGCCCTGCACATGAGGTAAGAGACATGGCTATATCAGAACTATACTACATTTCTAATTGGAGGGATTTGCTAATATTATTATTATTATTACATCCACTACATATTGGGATAGGATCTTAGAAGTGAGAATAGCCTTTTAACCCCTTCACGACCTAGGACGTATATATATATACGTGTTAGGTTTTGAAGGGGTGAAACTACATAAAATATACCCCTGTTTTAGGGGATGTAATGCTCCAGGAGATATGAAACATATTTGGTGGTCTTGCACTGTGGTCACTACATTTTGGTAAGAGGTCAATCCTTTATCAGAGGTGTTATAGCGGGGTCTATCAGGCTTAGTCCAACTGTGCTGCCTTTTGGAGACATCATTCGGCATCACTAATAAAACGTTAATTCAATTAATTTTGATTCAAATGATTTTAATTCATTTTCAAATGTAGGGTATGAACTATGGACACATGGGGGTACAGAAGGAAAAAATAGGGGTGATTACATGGGGTAAACGGGGGGAATAGGCCAAGCAATTTACATGGAAAGATCAGAGCTTTTTCCTGTTAACAATTTGTTAACCTGAGCATTTACAGTGCCTACAAGTAGTATTCAACCCCCTGCAGATTTAGCAGGTTTACAGATTCGGAATTAACTTGGCATTGTGACATTTGGACTGTAGATCAGCCTGGAAGTGTGAAATGCAGCAAAAAAGAATGTTATTTCTTTTTTTTTTTTTAAATTGTGAAAAGTTTATTCAGAGGGTCATTTATTATTCAACCCCTCAAACCACCAGAATTCTGTTTGGTTCCCCTAAAGTATTAAGAAGTATTTCAGGCACAAAGAACAATGAGCTTCACATGTTTGGATCAATTATCTCTTTTTCCAGCCTTTTCTAATTAAGACCCTCCCCAAACTTGTGAACAGCACTCATACTTGGTCAACATGGGAAAGACAAAAGGAGCATTCCAAGGCCATCAGAGACAAGATCGTGGAGGGTCACAAGGCTGGCAAGGGGTACAAAACCCTTTCCAAGGAGTTGGGCCTACCTGTCTCCACTGTTGGGAGCATCATCCGGAAGTGGAAGGCTTATGGAACTACTGTTAGCCTTCCACGGCCTGGACAGCCTTTGAAAGTTTCCACCCGTGCCGAGGCCAGGCTTGTCCGAAGAGTCAAGGCTAACCCAAGGACAACAAGGAAGGAGCTCCGGGAAGATCTCATGGCAGTAGGGACATTGGTTTCAGTCAATACCATAAGTAACGTACTCCACCGCAATGGTCTCCGTTCCAGACGAGCCCGTAAGGTACCTTTACTTTCAAAGCGTCATGTCAAGGCTCGTCTACAGTTTGCTCATGATCACTTGGAGTCCTCTGAGACAGACTGGTTCAAGGTTCTCTGGTCTGATGAGACCAAGATTGAGATCTTTGGTGCCAACCACACACGTGACGTTTGGAGACTGGATGGCACTGCATACGATCCCAAGAATACCATCCCTACAGTCAAGCATGGTGGTGGCAGCATCATGCTGTGGGGCTGTTTCTCAGACAAGGGGCTTGGCCATCTGGCCCGCATCCATGGGAAGATGGATAGCACGGCCTACCTGGAGATTTTGGCCAAGAACCTCCGCTCCTCCATCAAGGATCTTAAGATGGGTCGTCATTTCATCTTCCAACAAGACAACGACCCAAAGCACACAGCCAAGAAAACCAAGGCCTGGTTCAAGAGGGAAAAAATCAAGGTGTTGCAGTGGCCTAGTCAGTCTCCTGACCTTAACCCAATTGAAAACTTGTGGAAGGAGCTCAAGATTAAAGTCCACATGAGACACCCAAAGAACCTAGATAACTTGGAGAAGATCTGCATGGAGGAGTGGGCCAAGATAACTCCAGAGACCTGTGCCGGCCTGATCAGGTCTTATAAAAGACGATTATTAGCTGTAATTGCAAACAAGGGTTATTCCACAAAATATTAAACCTAGGGGTTGAATAATAATTGACCCACACTTTTATGTTGAAAATTTATTAAAATTTAACTGAGCAACATAACTTGTTGGTTTGTAAGATTTATGCATCTGTTAATAAATCCTGCTCTTGTTTGAAGTTTGCAGGCTCTAACTTATTTGCATCTTATCAAACCTGCTAAATCTGCAGGGGGTTGAATACTACTTGTAGGCACTGTATATATATATCATAGCTGGATATATAATGGCATAAAGAGAACTTAGACCTTGTCAATGGATTCATAAAAAATACAAGTTGTGTGTGAAGGTTTTGATCCAAGGGGGCCATTTTCGGTTGTAATTATTATATTTCTTCTATTTCTATGAGTTCAATCACTCCTGTCCTGGCCCTCCCCTGGGGTGGGGGAGAGGGATTATTAGACCAGGGCTATGCAGGAGCAGGGCAAGGAAGGCGGCCCAGACATCCTCACCATTAGAGGTATCTCCAGGATAAGGGAGCTAGGGCCCACTTCCCTTATCTCAAACTTTGTGACACTGTGCTGTTGTTTGGAGACAGACAATCTGGCATAACTAATAAAACCTTTAATTTACTTAATTTTATTACTATGGCTTCACAGATCAACATTGCTGCACAATGCAAGACTTCAACTCTATCCTTATCTACAGTGGAAAGAAAAGTGGATATTATTATGATCTATGAACGTATTGAAGCCACCAAGATGGACACGCGAGAATTTTATCTATATCTGGACTTGGATAGACTCCCACCATGACCTTCTGAATCATTCCCTAAGTGTCTCTCCTTGAAAGCTTGCCATGGAACGATAAGATGTCATCGGCTATTTTGGATTAAGCACTGCGTGTGAGCCTGGTTATTAATGCAATGTTTAATAATAAAACACTGGAAGTATATATATATACATACACACACACACACACTGTAGTCATTGGTTAAGATCAGTTTACATGGACGACCAAAAATTTAAGTTGGCAAGATTCAGGTTTATTAACGCTCAGGTTGATGTTTTTTCCCCAATAAGAATCCCCCCTTTTATTTTTTTTTGTCTTTGTTTCTCTTCTCTTGTTTTTGTATATTTTTGTCTACCTGATGGTTAGGGTATAAATACTAGTACTTTTGTAGGCCATGCGTGGAGAAATCATTTGTTGTACAACGTTGAAAATTATTACCGTAATAATACATTTTGAAAACTATATTGCACCGTCCTGGTCCCTGCGCAGTCCTCTGATTAGTCCTCGGATCAGCCAGCAGAACCGGTGCTCTTCGCGCTTTCTCGGGAGATGGGTCTCTTTTGGGACATCTGGCTCAACCATATTTTTGCTTTTTCGGCTTGCAAAGTCATCACTTCCAGCTCTAAGACAATTTCCCATAATTTTGTAGCTGGTGGCGTTTTGGCAGCATTTTTTTGCATATGCTGCATAAAACACACAAGATTTTACAGAATCGGCATAATCAATGACATGTCTAAAATCTCATGCACTTTTTTTTTCTCCACATAGAGTTACCAAGATTCTGCATGTCAATTCTTCCAGTGTTTTTGCAGTGCTGAAAAGCGTATATTAATTATCAGCAGTTTTCCTGCCACCACTTTGGGGGTTTTTTTGTACAAAAAAGCAACGTGTGAACATAACCTAATGTTGATAAATGTAGAGTAATGCACTGAGGCTGCAATAATCATATACACTGGCTGGAAATATACTGGAGACTACAGAAGAGGAAAAAGATTTGGGTATTCTGGTTACAAGATAAGCAGCAGTGCTCAATGTCCGGCTGCAGCTTCAAAAGCAAACAGGGTTTTCGGTGTATAAAGAGAGATAAAATCCTGTGATACTAATTTACTTTAATGGCCTTCATTTCAGTTTGATCTCGAGTCATGGCAAATTGATGGCTGAGTGCTCTGCAGGAAGATCGATCTTATGTAGCCTAGATAAGTCCACCAGGGTCTTCTCCACCGTTATCTTGATTGTATCAAGCCATCGGTTTGCTGTCCTCTTCTCCTTCTATTCTTCCCATCATATTTTTCTCCAGTGATTGCTGTCTTAGTATGAAGTGTTGCCAAGTCGTAGCTTGGTGATCCTTACTTTGAGTGACATTTCCAGCTTGATTTGTTACGAAATTGATTTGTTTTTCTTGCCATCCATGGTAGTTATAACTTCCTTCTCCAGCACCACATGTCGAAGGCGTTGATTCTTTTTCTGTCTTCTTACTTTATCATCCAGATTTCGCATTTATATGTTACTACAGAAAAGACTAGACTATGTACGAGCAGAGACTATGTATGAGCTACGTCTTTATCACCAGTAAAATGCTTCTCAATTTGAATTTATTATTGCCCCTCTATAAAGCAGGTGTGAGGCAAAAAATAGCAACGTGAGGGTATAATCAAGCGATAATATGTAACTGGTAGAGAAAGGCTGAAGATGATGAATCAGTCTTTTTTTTCACCTAGCTGTTGGCTCCTCTCACCAAGAATACCCATACCTCACCTCACAGGCTGGTTTAGTGTAATCGGATGGGGAGGTGACAGCTTGGGGAAGATGGTCAAGTATCCTTCTTCTCAGTCATCATCCTGGAACTTCAGGCAACGTTTACCAAAACAAGAAACTTCTTTTCTTCGGGTCCCATATTACAGTGAAGCTGTTGCTAAAAAACCTCTGGACGCTGACTTAACTAGACACCCAGAAATCTCCGGCCTTTGACTTCACCAGACGTCCAGAAACCCCCAGCCTCTGACTTCATCAGACACCCAGAAACCCGCGGCCTCTGACTTCATCAGACACCCAGAAACCCCCGGCCTCTGACTTCACCAGACGCAGAAAAACCTCCAGCGTCTGACTTCACCAGACACTTAGAAACCCCCAGCCTCTGACTTCATCAGACACCCAGAAACCCCCAGCCTCTGACTTCATCAGACACCCAGAAACCCCCAGCCTCTGACTTCATCAGACACCCAGAAACCCCCAGCCTCTGACTTCATCAGACACCCAGAAACCCCCAGCCTCTGACTTCACCAGACACTTAGAACCCCCCGGCCTCTGACTTCACCAGACACTTAGAAACCCCCAGCCTCTGACTTCATCAGACACCCAGAAACCCCCGGCCTCTGACTTCATCAGACACCCAGAAACCCCCAGCCTCTGACTTCATCAGACACCCAGAAACCCCCAGCCTCTGACTTCACCAGACACTTAGAAACCCCCGGCCTCTGACTTCACCAGACGCAGAAAAACCTCCAGCGTCTGACTTCACCAGACACCTAAAAACCTCGAGGACCTCTGACTTCACCAGACACCTAAAAACCTCCAGCGTCTGACTTCACCAGACACCTAAAAACCTCCAGCCTCTGACTTCACCAGACACTCGGCCTCCTTTATACACAGCAGCTGAGACAACATTCTCTCCGACCTGCTGGCACATGCATCTGGCATCAACATCTTCTCCTCAGGTTAATGTAGACAAAGCACAAGATTTCTTGGGCAAGCCTTAACATATTTTTTTTTCAAGTTGCCCGCCCCTGTAATGCACAGAAGTTGTGTACAGTAATTACATCAGAATTATAGCATTAGTGATTTGCTGCCATTCAGAAAGAATTTTAAACTGTTAAAACCCCCAATAACTTCTCATTTGAACCCTCAGCAACACGCACGTAACAAAAAAATGCAAGTCTTCATGCGTCTCCGGCTTTTCAATGATTGTGACTGAATATAACTTCATCTCCATAGGAAAAAACCCTCAAAAATACCCTGTAAAATACATTTATTCTATTATGACCTGAGCTCGAGATCTGGATAAAAGGATTTCCTGTAATTCTGCCAGAAGTAAATAGAATAATGATGGTGCAGAGGACGTGTGCCAGCTGTTATATTTTTTACCTTATATTCAGTAGACAAATCTAAAATATGCAAATTTAAGAAATATTTAAAAAAAGTATCGATCTTATAAAGAAGAAATAAATCTTTTAATTTACCTTGTATAAGGATGACTAAAGAAGAAATCCTGTTCATTATAGGACTGTAAAAATAGCAACAAAAAGAGGAATAAATATCTTCCAAAAATTAAGCATTACGGTACTTACAGCAAATAAGGGCAGTAGTTATACAACGCCCGACCCAAAAACTAGTACGGTACTCTAGCAGGATACAGCTAAGCTCCAACTAAGTGGAGGCATCACAGGTGCAGGAGGAGCAAATCACACACACTTCCAAAACATGGAGGGGGCAACTGCTGGATGATAACAAGTCACCTAATAGGTTGCGGGCTTGTGACTGTGCATCTGCATGTGTGAACAGCGCTCTATGCAAGCCATCAGTGTGCAGTTTTATCATCCAGCAATCGCTCCCTCTATTAGGTGGAAGTGTGTGTGTGATTTGCTCCTTTTGCACCTGTGATGCCTCTACTTAGTGGGAGCTTAGCTGCACCCCGCTACAGTACTAGTTTTTGGCCTGGGCAATGTACAACTATTATTATTCTTTATTATTATAGCGCCATCAATTCCATGGCGCTTTACATGTGAAAGGGGTATACATAATAGGGACAAGTACAATAATCATAAACAATACAAGACACAGACAGGAACAGGAAGAGAGGTCCCTGCCCGCGAGGGCTCACAGTCTACAAGGGATAGGTGAGGATACAGTAGGTGACTACTGCCCTTATTTGCTGTAAGTAATCATTATAGGCTGGTGTTAGCATCAGATGAACCTTTATAGTTAATGCCCTGTTCACAGTTGTCAGCAGGTCTGCTCAGAGGCCGTTACCAGTGTTAGCAGATCACACCCTATTACTGTCATTATCCTTGTACATTCCCCTTCAGCGTGACACAGGTGCTGCTCTTCTTCAGGATCTCATTTATCCCCGTTCACACTGTGATCAGCCACTCTGTTCAGAGTCTATATTACAACTTCTAGAAGAGCACACCTCATTCCTGTTGCTTTCCCCTGTACAGTGTTTTGTGATCCCTGGAAGGTGATGCAGGAACTTTTTTCATGTTATCACCCCCTTTACCAATCAGGAACTATATTGATCCCTGTTCACACTGCCATCAGAAACTCTATCTAGAGCCTAAATTACCACTTCCATTATATTGTCTCCTCTGATACAGGAACTTTTCTTCAGGTTATCACCCCCTTACCAACCATGAAATATATTTCTCCCTTTTCATACTGCCATTAGCGACTGTTCAAATTCTAAATTACCATTTCTAGCAGATCACACTTTGTTCCTGTCACTATCACCATCTATTCAGTTTCCTCAGATCCATGGAAGGTGACACAGGAACTTTTCTTCATGGTATCACCCATCGTTACAAATCATGAAATATATTTCTCCCTGTTCATATTGCAATTAGAAACTCTGTTCAAATTATATATTACTACTTCTAGTAGATCCCACCCTGCTCCTTCTACTTCCATCTGTACAGTCTCCTGTGATCACTGGAGGGTGATGAACTTTTCTTCCTATTATCACCCCCTTACCAATCATGAAATATATCTCTCCCTGTTCACACTGCCATTAGCGACTTTGTTCAAATCCTCAATTAGCACTTCTAGTAAATCACATCCTGACACTTTCCTGGGTAGTCTCCTGTGATCACTGGGGGTGACAAGAACTTTTCTTCAGGTTATCACCCTCTTACCACCATGAAATGTATTTCTCCCTGTTCATACTGCCATTAGAGACACTGTTCAAATCCTAAATTACCATTTCTACCAGATCACACTTTGTTGCTATCACTTGCCTCTGCAGTCCCCTGTAATCACTGGAAGGTGACACAAGAACTTTTCTTCATGTTATCACCCCCTTACCAATCATGGAATATATTTCTCCCTGTTCACACTGCTATTAGCGACTTTGTTCAAATCCTCAATTAGCACTTCTAGTCGATCACACCCTGCTTCTGTCACTTTCTTGGGTACAATCTCCTGTGATCATTGGTGGGTTACATAGGAACTCTTCTTCATGTTATCACCCCCTTAACACCATGAACTATATTTCTCCCTGTTCATACTACCATTAGCGACTCAGTTCAAATCTTAAAACACCATTTCTAGCAGATCACACTTTGTTGCTGTCTCTTGCCTCTATGCAGTCTCCAGTGGTCCCTAGGTGGTGATACAGGAACATTTCTTCATGTTATCACCCCCTTACCAATCATGAAATATATTTCTCTCTGTTCATACTGTCATTAGCGACTATTCAAATCCTAAATGACCACTTCAAGCAGATCATTTTGTTCTTGTCACTTTCCTCTATGTAATCACTGGATGGTGACACAAACTTTTCCTCATGTTATCATCCTCTTACCAATCATGAAATATATTTCTCCCTGTTCAATTTGCCATTACCGACTCAAATCGTAAATGACCACTTCTAGCAGATCACACCCTGCTCCTGTCACTTCCCCCTGTACAGTCTCCTGTGATGCAGGAACGTTTCTTCATGTTATCATACACTTCACCAATCATGCGGTCTGTGTGTCCCTTGTCACACTTAAGGTGGTGTCACACACAGCGACGACGACAACGACATCGCTGCTAAGTCGCCATTTTCTGTGACGTAGCAACGACCTCAACAGCGACGTCGCTGTGTGTGACACATAACAACGATCAGACCCCTGCTGCGAGATCGCTGCTCGCTCCTGAATGTTCCAGGTAATTTTTTGATCGCTGCTATCCCGCTGCGCCATGATGATAAGCTCAGCATCCTTGTGTTTGACACCGCAGCAGCGACGGTCGTGACGACGCTGAAGGCAGTGACGTAGGACTGAAGGCAGGACAAGGGCGTGTTTTTGCGGTGTATTTTGCAACGCCCCCACGACTCCGATTGGTGGTTACAACAGCGTTCCGATCGGGTACCTTGCCGAAGGCGTTACAGTGATTTCATTCTTTAAGTTCCATTCTTTGTTCCACGTAGTAGATTCTCTGTCTGGTGTCGCTAGTGTGTCGTTCTTTGTGGATCTGAATGAAAAAGAGAATTTTGTTACTTACCGTAAATTCTTTTTCTTATAGTTCCGTCATGGGAGACCCAGACCATGGGTGTATAGCTACTGCCTCCGGAGGACACACAAAGTTACTACACTCAAAACGTGTAGCTCCTCCCTCCTAGCATATACACCCCCTGCTAGCCAGTCCTAGCCAGTTTAGTGCAAAAGCTGAAGGAGGACATCCACCCACAAGAAGAGACAGAGTAAAATCCGGAAGAACCGGAACCTCTGTCTACAACAATAACAGCCGGTGAAGACACACTGAACAAGAAACCTGCCAACAGGCAATAGGGAGGGTGCTGGGTATCCCATGACGGAACTATAAGAAAAAGAATTTACGGTAAGTAACAAAATTCTCTTTTTCTTTATCGTTCCTATGGGAGACCCAGACCATGGGACGTTCAAAAGCAGTCCATGGGTGGGAATAAACAGACAACTGAGAAGCAGGCAAACCCAACTTCACAAATGGGCGACAGACGCCTGAAAGATGCGTCTGCCCAAGCCCGCGTCTGCCAAAGCAAGAGCATGCCTTGGATAGAGCTTCGAAAAAGTATGCAGACTAATTCGAGCTGCAGTCTGACAGACCTACTGAGCCGTAGCCTGGCGTGAAAGCCCAAAAAGCACCGACAGGTCTGATCAAATGTGCTCTAATCCCCGGCGGGGAAGGCACTTGAGTACAGTTGTAGGCCTCGGAAATGGCCGACCTAAGCCAACGAACCAGGGTCGGCTTAGATGCCGAGAGACCGCTACGCTGACTAGCAGTCAGTACTAGAGAGAGGTGCACCGCCTAATAACGGCGGTGCGAGACACATAGATCCGGGGCGCCCGCACCAGATCCAGGATATGCAACGCTTCCTCAAAGCGATGAACAGGAGCCGGACAAAAGGAAGGCAGGAAAATTGCCCCGGATAAGGTGGAAGCTGTAACCACCTTAGGGAATAAAGTCCGGAGTCGGACGGAGACCACCTTGTCTTGATGCAAAAGACCAAAAAAAAAGGGGGTGACTCAGAGAAAGTGCCGCCAGAACTCCCTGGCGGGAAATTATAGCCACTAGAAAGACTACTTTCTGTGAAATATGAAACAAAGAAACCTCCCTAAGAGGCGCAAAGGGGGGTTTCCGGGAACCGGGAGGACCGGATTAAGGTCCTAGGGCTCCATAGGCCGCCGGAAAGGCGGAATGATGTGAGATGCGCCCTTAAAGGAGCGCACCGGAGCCAGCCGGACGATACGCCGCTGGCACATACTGACAGAGCCGAGACCTGTCCCTTAATGAGGGATAGTCCTAGCTGTAGACCGGACTGTGGAAGGGACAGGAGGGTCGGCAAGGCTAAAAAGGTCCAAGGACACTTTGGAGCTCGAGTCATAGCGGAGATGACTTCAGGAAGGATACCAGAAGTCGCCAAGATCCAGGACTCAATAGCTACGCCGTCAATCTGAGAATCCAGAATTCTGACGGAAAAAACGGACCTTTTGAGAAAAAGGTCTGGACAGTCCGGAAGATGCCATGGCAACCTAACGGACAAAAGGAGCAGGTCAGGGTACCAAGCCTGCCTGGGTCAGTCTGGAGTAAGAGAATGACCCGACGGCCCCCTTTACTGATCTTGCGCAGGACTCTGGGCAAGAGGTAGAGACGAAGCTGGGATCAAACATGAGCCAGTGTGTCTACCGCAAAACCTGAGGATTGTGGACCACGGTTGGACAGCTGAAATAGTCTGCCTCGCAGTTTTGACATCTAGGATGTGGGCTGCGGATACGGTGGACTAGGAGTCCCTTGTCCACTGAAGAATGTTGAGGCGCCAAGATTGCCAGGCGGCTGAGTGTCCCGCCCTGGAAGTCGATGTAGGAAAACGCTGTCACGTTTTCCGACTGGACTCGAATGTGCCTAGCCGCCAACAGATGGTGAAGGCTTAGAGAGCTAGAAAAAGAGCTCTGATTTCCAGCCTATTGATCCAGAGGGCTGATGCGGACAGAGTCCAAGCGCCCTGCGCTCCACGGTGGAGATATACTGCTCCCAAGGCGGAAAGACCAGCACCCTGGTGAGGATCACCCGGGACGGGGCCAGGAAGGAGCGTCCCTGAGACAGAGTGGCCGAAACCACCACTGAAAACGAGCCCCTGGTCAGTGGCAAAGCCACCACCCCGTGGAAGGAGGGAGTTCGCGTGTACAGCGGAAAACATCCAGTCTCAGAGGACGCAGGAGAAACTGGGCAAGGAATCGCTTCCATTGCCGCCACCGTCTGACCAGCACCTGTATTTGGTGTCTGATAGAACGACGTCGACCGCCAGCGGAGGGACTACTGATCGACTAAGAGCAGCTTCACAAGAGCCGACAGAGTCTCGAATTGCGTCCCTGAGAACCTCTGGTTCGAAGTCAGAGTGGACTTGAACAGAATGACAAGCCACCCGAATAGGTTAGAGTGGCGAGAGTAAGCGAAGTACTCTGCTAAGAGTCTGCACTGGATGAAGCCCCGAGAAGAAGGCCGTCCAGGGCAAACGATCACTGCCAATCCCTAGGGGTGCAGGACCTTAATCACAGCAGCCCCAATGAGAATACTCGAGGGGCCGTGGCTAACCCCAAGAGAAGAGCCACGAATTGGACCACTCCGATGGCAAAACGTAGTCAACGCTGGTGTGAAACTGCGATTGACCCCTGCCGAAAAGCATCTCAGATGCCGATGGCTGCTAGGGAATCTCCTTGGGTTCTTGATTGATCCGGTGAAAAAAAACACACGGAACAAGACCGAGGCTCCATGTGAAAACGCCACACCTGACCATGCTGAAAAAGCTAAAGATCTAGGTCGGAAGGCACCGCCCTCTTCGGGGACTAGAAATAGATTTGAACAAAAATCTCAGAACCGTTCCCAGTCGAGAACCGGTACAATTACTCCATTGGCCTGCAAGAAATGCCACGGCCTGTGAGAAGGCGGCGGCCTTGGAGCCGGGAGGTGACAGAAAAAAATCTGTTTGGCGGGTCGACAGAAATCCATCCTGTAGCCATGGGAGATATGATCCCGCCCCCACTGAACGGAGACGTGGTAGAACCATACGTCGCCAAGTGGAGAGAGCCTGCCACCGACCAAGGAGGTGGTTGGCGTGGCTAGATAGCTCGGAGGAAGCTGACTCCGTGGTAGCATCTCCTGCGGTCTTTTGAAGACGCAGCTTCAAGCTATTTGGTTCTATGAACCAAGGCCGAGCTAGAGGACGATCAGATGGAGGAACGGAAACCACCAAAACCTCAACTGATTCCTGTCCTGGACAGGTTCCCTGGTTTAGGTTTGTGGCAAGGAAGAACTCTCCCCGCCAAGAGCTTCCTGAATTTCATCCAGTTGGTTCCGAAGAGACTGGTCCCACCAAAGGGGAGCCCAGCAAGGAACCCCTATAGAGGCATCTGCTTTCCATTACCGAAGCCACAGGAGCCTGCGGATAGCGAGGAAAGTAGCCAAGACCACCGCCGTGCGGTGTCCAGCATGGCATAGGATGAAAAGACTGAAGTCTGGAAGTTCAGGCAACCGTTTTGGGCATAGAGTCCCTGTGAGGGAATGCATCTCCTCCAGACAAGCAGAGAAGGTACAAAAGAACCGCACTGCCGTAAAGCTGAGGAGAACGAAGCTGCTGCCGCCCCAATACCGACTTGGCCCAAGGACAACCGGGCGGACCGCAAAACCTTAAGTGAGGAGCTATCAGCCACTGACATAACGGTCCGGGCTGAGCCACCTGAGGTGACTGAGCCCACTTCTTGACCACCATTGGTGGACAGGGGAAACACAGTCCTCAGAATCACGCTTCATGGGAAGCGACTGTCAGAGCGGACCGTGGGCTTGGTCACAGGGGCCTGAAAACTGGAGTGGTTAAGGAACACACTTTGTGTTCTCCTAGGTAAGGTAACTCCGGCGGATTGGGGTCCAGTACAAAATTAATGTACCATGGGAGCCCTATAGAGGTGCCGTCAGCCACTGATACAACTATCCGGGCTGAAAGTCTGGACACTGGAGGGGCCACGTTTGGCGAATGAGTACACTCCTTGACCACCTCTGATGGGAGGGGGAAACAGGCCGCAGAACCTCGCTTTGGGGTCTGCAGGACAGGCTGTGAGCTTGGACGCAGCAGGCTGAAAACTGGAGTGGTTAAAGAACACACTCCTCGTCCTGTTAAAGGTATACTGATGCCTTTCTGCCAGCGGGGAATACTCCCCTGATACGGGCGGATGGAGGTCCAGTACAAGTATAATGGACGCAATCCAATCATTCGGCTCTGCGTCACGTACGGACGGATCAATGTACATAAAGTAGCGTCCGAGCCCCTGGTAGAGATATCCTCCTCGTCCAGTGAGTCAGCTCGTAATCGGAGCTGCGGGACGGGGAAGGACAGGGGACCCTGCGTCTCCCTGTCAGGAGGACGGGGTCTGAGCCCAGAAGGAGAGTCCTTTGTGAGCTTTATTTAGCGAGCTGAAGCAGAAAACGCCCTGAGAGGGGAGCTGCATGCTCAGCAGATGCCAGGACAGCCGACCCCTGGAAATAGGATTCCCTCAGGGGTCAGCCACCGAAACCGGAGCAGATGGAGGGGCCACTAATTAGCAATCATTCGGCTCTGCCTCCAAGCTGAGGGGCCACCATGGTTATGAGCTCGGTACAGCCGTACGAGACTACCTGCAGTGCATAATAAAAACAACCTGCAGCCCTGCTCTGTGAGACATGCTGCAGAGGTGGGGGGCTCTGTCAAGACTGGCCCCCAGCATATATAAACCGATAAAACAAGCAGCTGCACAACCGGAGGTTGTGGCTGCCAATCGTTTAAACAGACATGTCTGTGCCCCCTGGTCCCTCAGCCCAGGTCCCCACTTGTCACACTGTGGAATCTCTGTGCCTATGCAGGCACAGAGAACGCCGAGAAAATGGTGACCGGAGCGAGGAGAGGGGGCGGGGCCTACTCTTAGAGCGGCAAAAGGATTCCCTCAGTGAGGTAGCCAGGGGAGGGAATCCTTCCTCAATGAGGAGTGTCCCTTCCCTTGTGCTGCGCAGCCACTGGGCGGAGCTACACTGCCTCTCTGCAAGACTGACATGCAGAGACAGTGGAAACCGAAACTAGGCCTCAGGCGAAGCCGGGGCCTAGAGTAAAACATGCGGCCGGCGTGCAGGCACCATCGGCGCGGTTCTCCAGTGAAAACTGGAGAACCGGCCGGAAATGTTAACACCAAACATAAAACACACTCCCCCAATAAATAAACATAAAGGACCCCTGGAAAGACCACTTTCTGTGGTAATAACGTCTCATATACTTAGCTTGAGACGCAGGTTGCCAGGTTCCTGGGGGATGATAGCTCCGTCCAACAGGGTCCTGCAAAAGGGCTGCGGATGGAGACCGGTCTCCTGCAAAGCAGTGAGAACCGTGTTGGCTCCCACTTCAAGCCAGAGCCCCAGCATGGGATGGTGAAGGAGCGCGGCATGAAAGGGATACAGCCCTGAAATCAACCTTAACAGCACCGCCCAGTGGGGTGAGAAGGGACATGCCGGGAGTCCAGACTGGACCCGCTTTTCTTCCAAATCTTTGTCCAAAAGGAAAAATCAAAAATCAAAATCAGAGAATGCATTGTGTGTGACCTCCTGAAACACAAAGCATTAAACTGGCTAGGACTGGCTAGCAGGGGGTGTATATGCTAGGAGGGAGGAGCTACACGTTTTGAGTGTAGTAACTTTGTGTGTCCTCCGGAGGCAGTAGCTATACACCCATGGTCTGGGTCTCCCATAGGAACGATAAAGAAATGAAATAGAATGAATGAAAGCACTACTGCGTCTTCTTTTGTTTGGCACGGTCACCCAATCAGGCGCCGCTGTAGTGATCACCAATCGGAATAGAGGGGCGTGAAAAAAGGCAACGCATAGGCGCTGTAGCGATCACCAATCGGAACAGAGGGGCGTGAAAAGAGGCAATGCAAAACATGTCTAGGGGTAAACACCACGCCTCTATCAAGGTCTGAGTCGTTGCATAGAGACGCGTGTGACACCGCACAACGACCGTCGAGGTCGCTATGATCGCTGCTCCGTCGCTGCTTTAAATTACATGTTTGACAGCTTACTAACGATCATCTAAGGTCGCTGTTACGTCACAGGAAATGGTGAAGTAACAGCGACGTCGTTGTCGTTGTGTGTGAACCCAGATTTAGAGAGGGGTCTTCATTATTTTTACCACACAGTGATAACGTCGCACATTTCATATGATACAGGTATTAGAAGAAATGATCCTCTGTGGCACATATGTACATCTTATACTTTTATTTGTAAGAGGTCAGGGGTCTCAGGCTCTGTTTGCTACAGACACAAACCTGATATTTTACGCATTTTTTACAAATCGTTAAGCTTCAATGCAAAATTGTACAGTACTGAGCGTCATATTTACAACTTCCTAATAATTCACTTTCAGAAAATAGGAGTTTGTAGATATCATTTATTCTATAAATCAGGTTTTGTCTTAATCTTGTCCCAGAACGAGATGGTTCTACAAATGTCCGACGCGCCATCTAGAGGCTGGAAGCGGAGATGTCCCGACCAGGAAGAAGTTACACATTTTAAAAAAAATCAAAAAACATTTAAAACCATCTAAAACAAACTACTATTAGTGACTAGTAGACGAGAGCGACCTTATATTTTAAGATCAGCCGTGTAAAAGGCTCTAATGCTTTATGTGCTGTATACACAATGGAAATATGGCCCCAAATATCCCCTCCCAGGGAGTAATCTCATTTTTGGTGCAGAATTATTAGGCAAATGAGTATTTTGATCACATGATACTTTTTATACACGTCGTCCTACTCCAAGCTGTATAGGCTGAGAGCCAAGTACCAATGAAGTAAATCCGGTGATGTGCATTTTGTAATGAGGAGGGGTGCGGTGTAATGACATCAACACCCTATATAAAGGGTGCGATATTTTTAGGCAACTTCCTTTCCTTTGGCAAAATGGATCAGAAGAGAGATTTGACGGGCTCTGAAAAGTCCAAAATTGTGCAATGTCTTGCAGAGGGATGCAGCAGTCTTGAAATTGCCAAACTTTTGAAGCGTGATCACTGAACAATCAAGCGTTTCATGGCAAATAGCCAACAGGGTCGCAAGAAGCGTGCTGGGCAAAAAAGGCGCAAAATAACTGCCCATGAATGGAGGAAAATCAAGCGTGAAGCTGCCAAGATGCCATTTGCCACCAGTTTGGCCATATTTCAGAGCTGCAACGTTACTGGAGTATCAAAAAGCACAAGGTGTGCCATACTCAGGGACATGGCCAAGGTAAGGAAGGCGGAAAACCACCACCTCTGAACAAGAAACATAAGATAAAACCTCAAGACTGGGCCAAGAAATACCTGAAGACTGATTTTTCAAAGGTTTTATGGACTGATGAAATGAGAGTGACTCTTGATGGGCCAGAGGCTGGATCAGTAAAGGGCAGAGAGCTCCACTCCGACTCAGACGCCAGCAAGGTGGAGGTGGGCACTGGTATGGGCTGGGATCATCAAAGATCAACTTGTGGGACCTTTTCTGGTTGAGGATGGAGTGAAGCTCAACTCCCAGACCTACTGCCAGTTTCTGGATGACAACTTCTTCAAGCAGTGGTACAGGAAGAAGTCGATATCGTTCAAGAAAACACATGATTTTCATGCAGGACAATGCTCCATCACATGCATCCAACTACTCCACAGCGTGGCTGGCCAGTAAAGGTCTAAAAGATGAAAAAATAATGACATGGCCCCCTTGTTCACCTGATCTGAACCCCATAGAGAACCTGTGGTCCCTCATAAAATGTGAGATCCACAGGGAGGGAAAACAGTCCACCTCTCGGAGCAGTGTCTGGAGGCTGTGGTGGCTGCTGCACGCAATGTTGATGATCGTAAACAGATCAAGCAACTGACAGAATCTATGGATGGTCGGCTGCTGAGTGTCATCAGAAAGAAAGGGGGCTATATTGGTCACTCATTATTTTGGGTTTTGTTTTTGCATGTCAGAAATGTTTCTTTCTAAATTTTGTGCAGTTATATTGGTTTACCTGGTGAAAATAAACAAGTGAGATGGGAATACATTTGGTTTTTATTAAGTTGCCTAATAATTCTGCACAGTAATAGTTACCTGCACAAACAGAATCTTCCTAAGATAGCCAAATCTAAAAAAAACCCCACTGCAACTGCCAAAAATATTAAGCTTTGATATTTATGAGTCTTTTGGGTTGATTGAGAACATAGTTGTTGATCAATAATAAAAAAAATCCTTTAAAATACAACTTGCCTAATAATTCTGCACACGGTGTATATTGGATCTGCTTCATACAGCCGGATAGTGGAAGATACCAGACTAACGACGTGGGATTTCATCGGATTCTCCGCACACTTTATTTTACTTTGTGCGGAAATTTGAAAACTGAAAATCTAACTGCAACGTCCTCGCTACAAGACAATGCCAACAAAAATAATAAAAAAAAAAATAAAAAATTGCAATATTGGTCAATACACTAATATTATTACTTACATCAATTTTAGCCATAGCTACCAACACGCAATGATGCAAATTTCTTAATTCCTTTTACCTTTTGACTACATGCACCGGAGCCTCCACGTTCCCCGGCTGCATCCACCTCTATGGGGCCCTTATTCTGCCTCCTGCACCATTAGATTTACATATATTTCATTAATTTTGCAAACTTTAGCAGCTCTGACATGAGATTACTTATAATTCATGTATTACAGCAGTTGTTACGATTTACACAACATTATTAAATACAGCACCGACAGTGCGACATGACGAGCCGCCCATGTTTGCCGGCAATATATCCATTCTACAGAATATAAAGGGAAAGAAATTAACTCATTTTTTCAGTTCCAATTCTGTTTTCTTTAAAATAAAAAAAATAAAGTAATAATAATGATAAAAAAAACGGAATATATGAGCAATGTCCGATGATTATATGACGAGAATGGCATAAAAAGCGCAATGACATGATGGTCACGTAGAGCTGTGACGTTTCAGGCGGACGTCCTATGGGGCATCAACTGACGATTTAGACAAGGCTTAATGAAGAAATGTCACCTTCCCCCAGCTCCGCTGTGTCACCTTCCGGTCGCTTCCTCTTATACTGGAAGTGTCACCAGATCAGGTGTTTTTTTTTTTTAATCAGTAACGCGTTTCTACATATTTTAAAAGTCCAATATACAATTAACATCCGCTCATTTACAACACGCCGACGTCCGGGATGCACCAGCCGACGTCCGGGATGCACCAGCCGACGTCCGGGTGCATTGGTGTCTCATAAAACAATGTATGTTGGTAAGGAGCTCTCGTTGCTTGGCGCACACTGTGCGAAGTATTGCTCTCTTCTGTGGGTCTCCTTGTGTCGGTTCATATCGGACTGATGGGTGAAACACTTCCCGCACTCCGAGCAGTCGTACGGCTTCTCGCCAGAATGAGTCTTTACGTGACGATTGAGAGCCGAAGTCTGACGGAAGCACCTGCCGCATTCGGGACATGGAAACGGACGCTCTCCAGTATGGACCCTGAGGTGCCTGATGAGGCAGCCGTTGTACAGGAAGCCTTTCCCACACTGCGGGCAGACGTGCGGACGCACCATCTTGTGCGCTCGCACGTGTCGGTCGCAAGAGGCCTTGGAGTTGAACAGCTTTTCGCACTCGGTGCAGGGGAACAGCACTTCCCCGGCGTGGAGCCGCAGATGCATCTCAAAATTGAGTTGCTTGGCGAAAGCTTTGCCGCATTCGTGACACTTCAGGGGTTTCTCCCTTATGTGCGTTATATGGTGTCTGTCGAGACTCGCCTTGGTGTAATACGACTTCCCGCAATCGGAGCAGATCCAGGGGCTTCCCCCCTTGTGCCCCTTCATGTGAAATTCCAGATCCGAGAGCGAGGTGAAGCACATTGAACACTCGGAGCAAACCTGGATCTTCTCTTCTATCTCATCCATCAGGTGGCCCCCCATGGCCATGTCACCAGGATGGGCCCCAAACTTGGAGGCCTGACCATTAGGCAGCCCCAGGCTTTCAAGAAACCCGGAGGCAATGGGGGAAGACTGCTGCGGTGCAGACGAGCTCAGCACATTCACCACAGGTTTCTTCTCGGTAACTTTAGGCTCACTCTTTACGGGGTTCCCTCCAGGGTTGTTCTGGTTCTCGTTGCTGACCTTCATGCTCTTCACAAACCAGACACTGACCGGTTCCTTCTGACTTTGAGCATTTTTACTCTGCATTGGGGTGATGACATCCTGAATGATCCAGTCTGCAAAAGAGAAACGTACAAAAAGTTTATACATCGGTAATCACTAAAGGGGGATTCCGACTGCATGCATTCCCATATTTACAGGTAAGCAGGGCCGAGGACGTCATCAATACCGACACCTGCTGGGGTGAGAACCCTCCTGTCAGGAAACAGGGGTGAATCCCAGAGCTAGGCCCTGCATCTATCAGACATTTGTCACGAGATACCCCTTTAACAATACATGACAGGTTTATGGCGCACACATCAGTAATGCCAGATCCCCGCTCAGCCCGCCCCCAGCAGCGGCCACCGAACGTGCGGAGTAGTCAGTACCTGCAGGGTTTTTCTCGGCTTTAGGCGCCTGTTGCACGTTTTCATAGCAGGCTTCATCTTCATCATCATCGATATTGATTATAATAGACGCAGATTCTGCAATATAAAATATTAATGATAGGAAGTCCTGGAAACCCAAAACTGAGGTCAAAAAGTCCAATTACCATTATATGCAATGAAAAATCTGCCTGTATACATCATCTGTGTAAAAACAAACAAAAAAAAATAGTAATCTTGCAATTTTTACATTGGCCATTGGGTCTTTTAGACTCTTACTTCTGGTCCTAGCAGGAGTTTCCTTATCATCAGAGGCAGGAATACATTGGTTGAAAACGCCAGTATGTATATGTTTTAACACAGGATATACCAATCACAATAATTGATGTCACAGCTCACCTCCTCCAACTACTGTACAATGACTAGGTGATGTCACAACTCACCTCCTCCTCCTGTACAATGACTAGGTGATGTCACAGCTCACCTCCTCCTCCTGTACAATGACTAGGTGATGTCACAGCTCACCTTCTCCCCCTCCTGTACAACGACTAATAACACCAATATATACAACATATAACACAGGATCCACCATTCACAACAGGTGATGTCACAGCTCACCTCATCCTCCTGTATAATGGCAGATAACACCTCCATATACAGTTGATAACACAGGACCCACTATTCACATAAGGTTCTCTAACAGCTCACCTCCTCCCGAACTTGTGCATTGATTAGGTGATGTCACAGCTTCCCTCCTGTACAATGACTAATAACACCTCTATATACAGCAGATAACACAGGATCCACCATTCACAATAGGTGATGCCACAGCTCACCTCCTCCTCCTGTACAATGTCTGATAACACCTCTATATACAGTCGAGAAAACGGGACCCACCATACACTAGAGATATCACAGCTCACCTCCTCCACTGCTGATCACACCTCTATATACAGCAGATAACATACGATCCACCATTCACAAGAGGTAATATCACAGCTCACCTCCTCCTCCTGTAAAATGACTGATCACACCTCTATATACAGTCAATAACACAGGATCCACCATTCACAATAGGTGCTGTAACAGCTCACCTCCTCCCCTCCTGTACCTTTGCACACGCTCATTAGATACATTGGTATGACAGAGAGCATTGGGGTTGGTTTATCGCTGCAAAATACAAGCGAATTTGCTAAATGATTTAGAGTCTAAACTAGCCCCAGTGACCCGTGTGAAGAATGCAATTGTACTAATTTTCAAGAAATACTGTGATACGCAAAAAAAGAAACAATAAAAACTGCCAAAAGTAAAAAAAAAAATAAAAAAAATATATATTTAACACAAAAACCTCATTTATAAAATATTTCCATTTTCTACGACACGCCTTTTAATGAAATATATTACGGAGCACTGAGGTGAGCGGCTGTGCACAGGTAACAAACCTTCCTCCGGTGACTTGCTGTGCGGTAAAGGGTTAATCTTAGATTCCGGTTCTTGCTTTATGGGTGAAGAATCAGGAATCACATAAACGTCTGCGGATCCTAAAGAAGAAAAAGTGAAGGAGATGGTACAAGTGTGATGACCTCCTACAGAAAGCGTCACTGATAATATCCTGCAGCAGCCGCACCGTGCACCGCTCTACAGGGCCGGGGACCAGCGGTGGCACCGGACTGCAACAACAGGGTGACTCCATGAGAAGCCATGGGGGAAAATTAACCCTTCCTATGGAGGGTCTGCAGTGATCGTCCAGTGTCTTTAAATTATCGATCCACTATAAGTCATAGATCATGTAAAATTTGATTTTACTCTCCCATACTCTGCGGCTTTAAGGGGAGGGGCCTTTATCTGATGGCCACACCTCCTTCCCCATAATTGGCCAACCGCAATACCAAATATGGTAGGAAAAAGGATGGCACCTCCTGTCAGTGTGTCAACAAGATATTGGGGTGCACTTTAGGTTCCAAAGCCATAAAGTGAAAAGTAGACAAGGCACTCCCAAAATGCTTTGCATGAAGATTTATTTATGTGCTTTATAACGTTTTCGGTCCTATTTGGACCTTCATCAGTAGCACTATACAGAAAAAAAATAAACATAATATTTTTACAATAAGAAAAATAAAAATTGATATCCAAACAAAGAGAAAACATACAGACAATATTTACAAAATTTCATATATGCATCTGGTATACATGATTCACAATATTAAAATTCATATTGGAAAGATATGAAAGAAAATAACAAGGGAAAAAGAAAAAAGGGGAAGAAAAAAATGCAGAAAGGAACTAGAAAAAGAAGGATGACGAGGCAGAGGGCAGAGATCAAGGGAATCTCAAATGAAGGAGATAAAAAATAGAGCAAAGAGAAGGAGGGGAAAAGGAGAGGGAATTCAATTCATGTATTGCATTGGAAAGCAGGGAAAAAAAGGGTTAATATAAAAGGAAAGAAAGATTGGAGAAAGGGGAAACAAAGGTAGTGTAGGAGCACATGTGAAAAGACATAGGGGGTGTATATGATAGTGGAATGGAGGTCACAACTGAATTGTAATGTTATTATGTAGGGAAGTGTTGGAGATATAGGTTGCAATGTGTGTAGGAAGAAGGGAATTTTGTTTACTTACCGTAAATTCCTTTTCTTCTAGCTCCTATTGGGAGACCCAGACAATTGGGTGTATAGCTTCTGCCTCCGGAGGCCACACAAAGTATTACACTTTAAAAAGTGTAACCCCTCCCCTCTGCTATACACCCTCCCGTGGATCACGGGCTCCTCAGTTTTGGTGCAAAAGCAGGAAGGAGAAAACTTATAAATTGGTCTAGGGTAAATTCAATCCGAAGGATGTTCGGAGAACTGAAACCATGAACCCAGAACAATTCAACATGAACAACATGTGTACACAAAAGAACAACAGCCCGAAGGGAACAGGGGCGGGTGCTGGGTCTCCCAATAGGAGCTAGAAGAAAAGGAATTTACGGTAAGTAAACAAAATTCCCTTCTTCTTTGTCGCTCCATTGGGAGACCCAGACAATTGGGACGTCCAAAAGCAGTCCCTGGGTGGGTAAAAGAATACCTCGATAAAAAGAGCCGAAAAACGGCCCCCTCTTACAGGTGGGCAACTGCCGCCTGAAGGACTCGCCTACCTAGACTAGCGTCTGCCGAAGCATAGGTATGCACTTGATAGTGTTTCGTGAAAGTGTGCAGACTAGACCACGTAGCTGCCTAACACACCTGCTGAGCCGTAGCCTGGTGCCGCAATGCCCAGGACGCACCCACGGCTCTGGTAGAATGGGCTTTCAGCCCCAAAGGAAGCGGAAGCCCAGAAGAACGGTAGGCTTCAAGAATCGGTTCCTTGATCCACCGAGCCAAGGTTGACTTGGAAGCCTGCGACCCCTTACGCTGGCCAGCGACAAGGACAAAGAGCGCATCTGAACGACGCAGGGGCGCCGTGCGAGACACGTAGTGTCGGAGTGCTCTCACTAGATCTAAGGAGTGCAAATCCTTTTCACATTGGTGAATTGGATTAGGGCAAAATGAAGGTAAGGAGATATCCTGATTGAGATGAAAAGGAGATACCACCTTAGGGAGAAATTCCGGAACAGGACGCAGAACCACCTTATCCTGGTGAAAAACCAGTAAGGGGGCTTTGCATGACAGCGCTGCCAGCTCCGACACTCTACGGAGCGATGTAACTGCCACTAGAAAGGCCACCTTCTGCGAAAGAGGTGATAAAGAGACATCCCGCAGCGGCTCGAAAGGTGGTTTCTGAAGAGCCGTTAGCACCCTGTTAAGGTCCCAGGGTTCCAGCGGACGCTTGTAAGGTGGGACTATGTGGCAAACTCCCTGCAGGAACGTGCGGACCTGCGGAGGCCTTGCTAGACGCTTTTGAAAAAATATGGATAGCGCCGATACTTGTCCCTTGAGAGAGCCGAGAGACAATCCCTTGTCCATTCCGGATTGAAGGAATGAAAGAAAAGTGGGTAAGGCAAAAGGCCAGGGAGTAAAACCCTTATCAGAGCACCAGGATAAGAAGATCCTCCAAGACCTGTGATAGATCTTGGCGGACGTTGGTTTCCTGGCCTGTCTCATGGTGGCAATGACATCCTGAGATAACCCTGAAGACGCTAGGAGCCAGGACTCAATGGCCACACAGTCAGGTTGAGGGCCACAGAATTCAGATGGAAAAATGGCCCTTGTGACAGCAAGTCTGGGCGGTCTGGGAGCGCCCACGGTTGACCCACCGTGAGATGCCACAGATCCGGGTACCATGACCACCTCGGCCAATCTGGGGCGACGAGAATGGCGCGACGACAATCGGACCTGATTTTGCGCAGCACTCTGGGCAGCATCGCCAGAGGAGGAAATACATAAGGCAGTCGAAACTGCGACCAATCCTGAACTAATGCGTCCGCCGCCAGAGCTCTGTGATCTTGAGACCGGGCCATGAATGCCGGGACTTTGTTGTTGTGCCGTGACGCCATGAGATCGACGTCCGGCGTTCCCCAGCGGCGACAGATCTATCGAAACACGTCTGGGTGAAGAGACCATTCCCCCGCGTCCATGCCCTGACGACTGAGAAAATCTGCTTCCCAGTTTTCTACGCCCGGGATGTGAACTGCGGAGATGGTGGAAGCTGTGGCTTCCACCCACTGCAGAATCCGTCGGACTTCCTGGAAGGCTTGACTACTGCGAGTGCCGCCTTGGTGGTTGATGTATGCGACGGCAGTGGCGTTGTCCGACTGGATCCGGATCTGCCTGCCCTCCAGCCACCGATGAAAGGCCAATAGGGCTAGATACACTGCCCTTATCTCCAGAATATTGATCTGAAGGGATGACTCTATCGGAGTCCAGGTTCCCTGAGCCCTGTGGTGGAGAAAAACCGCCCCCCACCCTGATAGGCTCGCGTCCGTGGTGACCACAGCCCAGGTTGGGGGTAGGAAGGATTTTCCCTGCGACAGAGAGTTGGGAAGGAGCCACCACTGAAGAGACGTCTTGGTTGCAAGGGAAAGAGAGACGTTCCTGTCGAGGGAAGTCGACCTCCTGTCCCATTTGCGGAGAATGTCCCACTGGAGTGGCCGCAGATGGAATTGCGCGAAGGGCACTGCCTCCATCGCTGCCACCATCTTCCCCAGGAAGTGCATGAGGCGCCTCAAGGTGTGTGACTGACCCCGAAGAAGAGATTGCACCCCTGCCTGCAGCGAAAGCTGTTTGTCCAGCGGTAGCATGACTACCGCTGACTGAGTATGAAACTCCATCCCAAGGTACGTCAGTGATTGGGTCGGTGTCAACTTGGATTTTGGGAAGTTGATGATCCACCCGAACTGCTGGAGAGTCGCCAGAGCAACGGAAAGACTGTTTTGACACGCCATCTGAGAGGGTGCCCTGACCAGAAGATCGTCTAAGTAGGGAATCACCGAGTGGCCCTGAGAGTGTAGGACCGCCACAACAGATGCCATGACCTTGGTGAACACCAGTGGGGCTGTCGCCAGGCCGAAAGGCAATGCCACGAACTGAAGGTGTTCGTCCCCGATGGCGAAACGCAAAAAGCGTTGATGTTCGGATGCGATCGGCACATGGAGATAAGCATCCTTGATGTCGATCGATGCTAGGAAGTCTCCTTGTGACATCGAAGTGATGACCGAGCGGAGAGATTCTATCCGAAACCGTCTGGTGCTCACATGTCTGTTGAGCAGTTTGAGGTCCAGAACGGGACGGAACGAGCCGTCCTTCTTTGGCACCACAAACAAGTTGGAGTAAAAGCCGCGACCATGTTCCTGGGGGGGGAAACAGGGATCACAACTCCTTCTGTCTTCAGAGCGTTCACCGCCTGAAAAAGTGCATCGGCTCGCTCGGGGGGCGGAGAGGTTCTGAAGAAACGAGTCGGGGGACGAGAGCTGAACTCTATCCTGTAACCGTGAGACAGAATGTCTCTCACCCATCGGTCTTGAACATGTGGCCACCAGGCGTCGCAAAAGCGGGAGAGCCTGCCACCGACCGAGGATGCGGTTCGGGGATGCCGAGAGTCATGAAGAGGCCGCCTTGGAGGCATTGCCTCCGGCGGGTTTTTGGGGGCGTGACTTCGCCCGCCACACATAGGAGTTCCTCTGGCCTTTCTCCGGCCTGCTGGACGAAGAGGATTGAGGCTTGGCGGAGGGACGAAAGGACCGAAACCTCGATTGTATTTTCCGTTGCTGAGGTCTCTTCGGTTTGGACTGGGGTAAGGAGGAGTCCTTTCCCTTGGATTCCTTAATAATCTCATCCAATCGTTCGCCAAACAAGCGGTCGCCAGCAAACGGCAAACCGGTTAAGAACCTCTTGGAAGCCGAGTCTGCCTTCCATTCGCGCAGCCACATGGCCCTGCGGACTGATACACAGAGTTAGCGGATGCCACCGCTGTACGGCTAGCAGAGTCTAGAACTGCGTTCATGGCGTAGGAAGAAAAGGCTGACGCCTGAGAAGTCAAAGACGCAACCTGCGGAGCAGAATTACATGTGACCGCATTAATCTCAGCCAGACAAGCTGAGATAGCTTGGAGTGCCCACACGGCTGCAAAAGCCGGGGCAAAAGACGCGCCCGTGGCTTCATAGATGGATTTCACCAGGAGCTCTATCTGCCTGTCAGTGGCATCCTTTAGCGATGAGCCATCTGTAACCGATACCACAGATCTAGCCGCCAATCTAGAGACTGGGGGATCCACCTTGGGACATTGAGCCCAACCCTTAACTACGTCAGAGGGGAAGGGGTAACGTGTGTCAGTAAGGCGCTTAGTAAAGCGCTTGTCCGGAACCGCTCTGGGCTTCTGGACAGCATCTCTGAAGTTAGAGTGATCGAAAAACGCACTCAGTGTACGTTTGGGGAACCGAAACTGGTGTTTCTCCTGCTGAGAAGTCGACTCCTCTACAGGTGGCGGCGGGGGAGATATATCTAACACCTGGTTGATGGACGAGATAAGGTCATTTACTATGGCGTCCCCTTCAGGTGTATCAAGATTGAGAGCAACGTCAGGGTCAGAGCCCTGAGCTGCGACGTCCGCCTCGTCCTCTAGAGAGTCCTCAAGCTGGGAACCCGAGCAGCGTGAAGAAGTCGGGGAAGATTCCCAGCGGGCCCGCTTAGCCGGTCTGGGACTGTGGTCCGGGCAGGAGTCCTCCACCTGAGACCTAGGGCCCCCCCTGGGAACGCGTTGCGGCGCGGACAGAGAGGGGCCTGGAGGCGACGATCCAACAGGGCCCGGGGCCTGTGTAAGGACCGGTCTGGACTGCAAAGCTTCAAGCAGCTTGACAGACCATTTGTCCATAGACTGAGCCATGGATTGTGAGAGTGACTCAGAGAGTTTTTCAGCAAAAACGGCAAACTCTGTCCCTGCCGCCTGGACAGGGAGAGCAGGGGGGTCTGCCTGAGCCGAGGGGCCCCCTAGTGACCGAGGCTCCGGCTGAGCAAGCAAAACAGGGGTTGAGCATTGCTCACAGTGAGGGTAGGTGGAACCCGCAGGTAACTTAGCCGCACAAGAGGTACAGGTGGCAAAATAACCCTGTGCCTTGGCACCCTTGCTCCTTGTGGACGACATGCTGTTGTCTCCTAGGAGAGTGATCACTGAGGGTATATGGGAAAGGGTATACAGCCCGACCGAACAGAAATATATAAATATATAGTATCTATTCCGGCACCCTAAGGGGACCAGCACCGGGTGAACGGTGTGGCTTACCGACCGCTAAAAAGCGGAGCGTGTGTCCTCCAGATTCCCTGCCTTAGGTCTCCCAGTGTTGCAGAGCTCTTTCCTGGAAATCCTCCACCGGCAGAATGCCAAAAAAAAAAAAAAAAAAAAAAAAAATGGCTGCTGGAGCTCTCTGGGGAGGAGTGGGGCCGGTTGCGGCGCTAGAAAAGTGCGGGAATCTGGAGTACCCACAGTGATCAGTGAGGGGGGAGGAAACATACAGGATGCTCCGGCCCTCACATCCGACGTCAGGTCGGCAGTCCCGCCCTTTCCCCTGATAGACAGGCCCGGGGGCGGGAGTTTTGCTACTAGGCCGCAATTGAAGCCGGGTACTAAATTTAAGACCGCGGCCGACAAGCAGGCGCGGTCGGCGCGGAAGTCCGCCGGCCGTCACAAATAAGCAGCTGCTGCAGCGTCCGGGATGAAGGCGCTCCATGCACATCCCCCATGGGGACACAGAGTACCTTAGTGATGCAGGGCCCGGTCCCTGAGGATAAACAGACTCCTGTCCGACAGATTCCCACAGGGGCTGCGGAGGGAGCACGGTCCCAGTGAATGGATGACCGCTCAGGATCCCACTTCTCCCAGAGCCGCTAAGGGATGGTGAAGGAGACGGCATGAGGCTCCGGCCTTTGTACCCGCAATGGGTACCTCAACCTTAACAGCACCGCCGACGTAGTGGGGTGAGAAGGGAACATGCCGGGGGCTCACTTTTCTTCCAACCGATTAACTAAAATGAGAATGCATGAGTGGATGTGTGCCTCCTTCCACACAAAGCATAAAACTGAGGAGCCCGTGATGCACGGGAGGGTGTATAGGCAGAGGGGAGGGGTTACACTTTTTAAAGTGTAATACTTTGTGTGGCCTCCGGAGGCAGAAGCTATACACCCAATTGTCTGGGTCTCCCAATGGAGCGACAAAGAAAGATTCAGTATTCTATACTATAATGAACGTGAATGGGCAACAAGATGTGCATATTGCTGTTTGAAAGGATAGGTTGTAATGTGTATAATGTAATGTAATCATCTATGTGTTTGTAGCGACAAAGGTGTGTGTATAATGTAATGTAATAGTCTATGCATTTGTAGCGACAAAGGTATGTAAGAGAGGTAAGGAACAGGGATGTGGCAGAAAAAAGTGGAAGACCAGCGGATAAGTAGAGAAAAAGGAGTGAAAAAGAAAGAGTGGAGGAAAAAAAAGAGAATTTTGTTACTTACCGTAAATTCTTTTTCTTATAGTTCCGTCATGGGAGACCCAGACCATGGGTGTATAGCTACTGCCTCCGGAGGACACACAAAGTTACTACACTCAAAACGTGTAGCTCCTCCCTCCTAGCATATACACCCCCTGCTAGCCAGACCTAGCCAGTTTAGTGCAAAAGCTGAAGGAGGACATCCACCCACAAGAAGAGACAGAGGAAAATCCGGAAGAACCGGGATCTCTGTCTACAACAATAACAGCAGGTGAAGACACACGGAACAAGAAACCTGCCAACAGGCAATAGGGAGGGTGCTGGGTCTCCCATGACGGAACTATAAGAAAAAGAATTTACGGTAAGTAACAAAATTCTCTTTTTCTTTATCGTTCCTATGGGAGACCCAGACCATGGGACGTCCTAAAGCAGTCCATGGGTGGGAATAAACAGACAACTGAGAAGCAGGAAAACCCAACTTCACAAATGGGCGACAGACGCCTGAAAGATGCGTCAGGCCAAGCCCGCGTCTGCCAAGGCAAGAGCATGCCTTGGATAGAGCTTCGAAAAAGTACGCAGACTAATTCGAGCTGCAGTCTGACAGACCTACTGAGCCGTAGCCTGGTGCTTGAAAGCCCAAAAGGCACGGACCGGTCTGATCAAATGTGCTCTGATCCCCGGCGGGGAAGGCACTTGAGTACCTTGTAGGCCTCGGAAATGGCCGACCTAAGCCAACGAACCAGGGTCGGCTTAGATACCGAGACCGCTACGCTGACTAGCAGTCAGTACCAGAGAGAGAGGTGCACCGCCTAATAACGGCGGTGCGAGACACATAGATCCGGGGCGCCCGCACCAGATCCAGGAGATACAACGCTTCCTCAAAGCGATGAACAGGAGCCGGACAAAAGGAAGGCAGGAAAATTGCCCCGGATAAGGTGGAAGCAGTAACCACCTTAGGGAAAAAAGTCCGGAGTCGGACGGAGACCACCTTGTCTTGATGCAAAAGACCAAAGAAGGGGGTGACTCAGAGAGTGCAGCCAGAACTCCCTGGCGGGAAATTATAGCCACTAGAAAGACTATTTTCTGTGAAAGATAAAACAAAGAAACCTCCCTAAGAGGCGCAGAGGGGGGTTTCCGGGAACCGGGAGGACCGGATGAAGGTCCCAGGGTTCCATAGGCCGCCGGAAAGGCGGAATGATGTGAGACGCGCCCTTAAAGGAGCGCACCGGAGCCAGCCGGACGATACGCCGCTGGCACATACTGACAGAGCCGAGACCTGTCCCTTAATGAGGGATAGTCCTAGCTGTAGACCGGACTGTGGAAGGGACAGGAGGGTCGGCAAGGCTAAAAAGGTCCAAGGACACCTTGGAGCTCGAGTCATAGCGGAGATGACTTCAGGAAGGATACCAGAAGTCGCCAAGATCCAGGACTCAATAGCTACGCCGTCAATCTGAGAATCCAGAATTCTAACGGAAAAAACGGACCTTTGAGAAAAGGTCTGGACGGTCCGGAAGATGCCATGGCAACCCAACGGACAGAAGGAGCAGGTCAGGATACCAAGCCTGCCTGGGGCAGTCTGGAGTAAGAGAATGACCCGACGGCCCCCTCTTTTTTTTTGTTTACTGATCTTGCGCAGGACTCTGGGCAAGAGGTAGAGGCGAAGCTGGATCAAACATGAACCAGTGTGTCTACTGCAAAACCTGAGGATTGTGGACCACGGTTGGACAGCTGAAATAGTCTGCCTTGCAGTTTTGACATCTAGGATGTGGGCTGCGGATACGGTGGACTAGGAGTCCCTTGTCCACTGAAGAATGTTGAGGCGCCAAGATTGCCAGGCGGCTGAGTGTCCCGCCCTGGAAGTTGACGTAGGAAAACGCTGTCACGTTATCCGACTGAACTCGAATGTGCCTAGCCGCCAACAGATGGTGAAGGCTTAGAGAGCTAGAATACAGCTCTGATTTCCAGCCCATTGATCTAGAGGGCTGATTCGGACAGAGTCCAAGCGCCCTGCGCTCCGCGGTGGAGATATACTGCTCCCAAGGCGGAAAGACCAGCACCGTGGTGAGGATCACCCGGGACGGGGCCAGGAAGGAGCGTCCCTGAGACAGAGTGGCCGAAACCACCACTGCAAACAAGCCCCCGGTCAGTGGCAAAGCCACCACACCGTGGAAGGAGGGAGTTCGCGTGTACAGCGGAAAACATCCAGTCTCAGAGGACGCAGGCGGGCAAGGAATCGCTTCCATTGACGCCACCGTCTGACCAGCACCTGTATTTGGTGTCTGATAGAACGACGTCGACCGCCAGCGGAGGGACTACTGATCGACTAAGAGCGGCTTCACAAGAGCCGACAGAGTCTCGAATCGCGTCCCTGAGAACCTCTGGTTCGAAGTCAGAGTGGACTTGAACAGAATGACAAGCCACCCGAATAGGTTAGAGTGGCGAGAGTAAGCGAAGTACTCTGCTAAGAGTCTGCACTGGATGAAGCCCTGAGAAGAAGGCCGTCCAGGGCAACCGATCACTGCCAATCCCTAGGGGTGCAGGACCCTAATCACAGCAGCCCCATGAGAATACTCGATGGGCCGTGGCTAACCCCAAGGGAAGAGCCACGAATTGGACCACTCTGATGGCAAAACGTAGTCAACGCTGGTGTGAACCTGCGATTGACCCCTGCAGAAAGGCATCTCTGATGCCGATGGCTGCTAGGGAATCTCCTTGGGTTCTTGATTGGTCTGGTGAAAAAAACACACGGAACAAGACTGAGACTCTATGTGAAAATGCCACACCTGACTATGCTTGAAAAGCTAAAGATCCAGGCCGGAAGGCACCGCCCTGTTCGGGGACTGGAAATAGATTTAAACAAAAATCTCAGAACCGTTCCCAGTCGGGAATCGGTACAATTACTCCATTGGCCTGCAAGAAATGCACGGCCTGTGAGAAGCCTTGGAGCCGGGAGGACGTGACAGAAAAAATCTGTTTGGCGGGTGGACAGAATTCCATCCTGTAGCCATGGGAGATATAATCCCGCCCCCACTGAACGGAGACGTGTTAGAACCATACGTTGCCAAGTGGAGAGAGCCTGCCACCGACCAGGAGGAGGTTGGCGGCTAGATAGCTCGGAGGAAGCTGACTAAGTGGCAGCATCTCCTGCGGTCTTCTAAAGACGCAGCTTCAAGCCAATTCGTTCTATGAACCTAGGCCGAGCTAGAGGACGATCAGATGGAGGAACGGAAACCACCGAAACCTCAACTGATTCCTGCCCTGGACAGGTTCCCTGGTTTAGGTTTGTGGCAAGGAAGAACTCTCCTCGCCGAGAGCTTCCTAAATTTCATCTAGTTGGTTCCGAAGAGACTGGTCCCACCAAAGGGGAGCCCAGTAAGGAACCTCTATAGAGGCATCTGCTTTCCATTTCCGAAGCCACAGGAGCCTGCGGATAGCGAGGAAAGTAGCCAAGACCACCGCCGTGCGGTGTCCAGCATGGCAGACTTGGCAGAGGATGAAAAGACTGAAGTCTGGAAGGTCAGGCAACCGTCTTGGGCATAGAGTCCCTGTGAGGGAATGCATCTCCTCTGAGGAGCCATCAGCCACTGACATAACGGTCCGGGCTGAGCCACCTGAGGTGAATGAGCCCACCTCTTGACCACCATTGGTGGACAGGGAAACACAGTCCTCAGAATCACGCTTCATGGGAAGCGACTGTCAGAGCGGACCCTGGGCTGGTCACAGGGGCCTGAAAACTGGAGTGGTTTAAGGAACACACGTTGTGTTCACCTAGATAAGGTAACTCCGGCGGATTGAGGTACAGTACAAAATTAATGTACCGTGGGATCCTTATAGAGGTGCCGTCAGCAACTGATACAACTATCCGGGCTGAAAGTCTAGACACCGGAGTGGCAACCCTTGGCGAATGAGTACACTCCTTGACCACCTCTGATGGGAGGGGGAGACAGGCAGCAGAACCCCGCTGTGGGATCTGCAGGACAGGCTGCGGGCTTGGACGCAGCGGGCTGAAAACTGGAGTGGTTAAGGAACACACTCCTCGTCTTGTTAAAGGTATACTGATGCCTTTTGCCAGCGGGGAATACTCCCCTGATACAGGCGGATGGAGGTCCAATACAAGTATAATGGACGCAATCCAATCATTCGCATCCGCGTCACCTACGGACGGATCAAAGTACCTAAAGCAGCGTCCGAGCCCCTGATAGAGACATCCTCCTCGTCCAGAGATTCAGCTCATATCGGAGCTGCGGGACGGGGAGGACAGGGGACCCTGCGTCTCCCTGTCAGGAGGACGGGGTCTGTGAGCTTTGCTGAGCAAGCAGAAAACGCCCTGAGAAGGGGGCTGCATGCTCAGCAGATGCCGGGACAGCCGACCCCGGAGCAGCTGGAGGGACCATGAATGAGCCTCCAAGCTGAGGGGCCACAGTGGTTATGAGCTCGCCGTACGAGCCTACCAGCAGTGGATAATAAAAACAGCCTGCAGCCTCGCTCTGTGAGACCTGCTGCAGAGGTGGGGGGCTCTGTCTAGAATGTCTAGAATACTCAAGACAGGGGTTCAGCCTGGGGCGACTCCAGGCTGAGGCACCACCACATAAGAACCATTACAGTATGGGCCGGTTCAGGCAATATAAGCTTACATGCAGAACATGTAGTGTACAGCCCTGGAGCTTTGCTCCTAGTGAGACATGCTGCTGAGGAGGAGGTTCTAAAATAAAGAATTAACTCCTTCAGAATGCCCTGATAGTGTATAAAAAGTGCACAACCAGAGGTTGTGACTTATCAGGCCGCTATTGTGAGGTCCCCCAGGTTCCAAGCCTGGACCCCAGATCCACTCCCTCTGCACTGCAGAGCAGCCAGCGCCGATCAGCGTACTAAGAACGCTGAGAAAATGGCGCTAGAGCGAGGGGGGAGGGCGGGGGTTAACCCAGGAGCGGGAATCGGAGGGCTAAGAAGATGTACAGGGGAGGGAATCATCTCCCCAACAAGGAGTGTCCTCCCCTGTGCAGAGCGGCGGTTGGGCGGCGCTGCAGCGTCCCCCTGCATGACTGACATGCAGGGGAACGAAACGAAAGTAGGCCGCGGCTGAAGCCGGGGCCTAGAGTTATGCATGCGGCCGAAAATCAGGCATCATCGGCGCGGTACACAGTAAAAATCGTGGAACCGGCCGGAAACACAGTAAAAGCAGCATTATCAAAGTCAATCACTGTCCCCCCAATAAAGTGCCCCACATTGCAGAAGGACCCTCTGAATAACGTCTTTATACTTATCTTTGAGACGCAGGGTCCAGTCCCTGGTGGGGTGGGGGTCCAGTGCTCCGTCCAGCAGGGTCCTGCCAAAGGGCTGCGGATGGAGGCCGGTCTCCTGCAAGGCAGTGAGAACCGTGTTGGCTCTAACTTCAAGCCAGAGCCCCTAAGGGATGGTGAAGGAGCACGGCATGAAGGGCTCTTGCCCTGAATCAACCTTAACAGCACCGCCGCCAGGGGGGTGTGAAGGGACATGCCGGGGGTCCAGTGGACCCGCTTTTCTTCCAAATCTGTAGAAAAAATGAAAAATCAAAAAAGGATGCATGTGTGTGTGTGATCCTCCTGACACAAAGCATGAAACTGGCTAGGTCTGGCTAGCAGGGGGTGTATATGCTAGGAGGGAGGAGCTACACGTTTTGAGTGTAGTAACTTTGTGTGTCCTCCGGAGGCAGTAGCTATACACCCATGGTCTGGGTCTCCCATAGGAACGATAAAGAAAGAGGGGGTAAGGAAAAAGGAGTAAACAAAGGGCTCAGAGAGAAAGAACAAGAAAATAATATAGTAAGTGAGGGCAGGAGCGCTGAAGACGCTAGTGAACTTACCATACGTGGTGAACAAGGTGTGTGTGGGCTGTCAGGCGCGGTATCCACCGCTGCATGGGGGCTGCCATGACAGTTGTCAGATGGGTTGGATTTAAATAAGAGTGTTACACTGATTGGGGCGGTGCCTTGTAACAGCATGGGGCCGCGCGTGCGCAGTGGAGACATTTCCCTACATAATAACATTACAATTCAGTTGTGACCTCCATTCCACTATCATATACACCCCCTATGTCTTTTCACATGTGCTCCTACACTACCTTTGTTTCCCCTTTCTCCAATCTTTCTTTCCTTTATATTAACCCTTTTTTTCCCTGCTTTCCAATGCAATACATGAATTGAATTCCCTCTCCTTTTCCCCTCCTTCTCTTTGCTCTATTTTTTATCTCCTTCATTTGAGATTCCCTTGATCTCTGCCCTCTGCCTCCTCATCCTTCTTTTTCTAGTTCCTTTCTGCATTTTTTTCTTCCCCTTTTTTCTTTTTCCCTTGTTATTTTCTTTCATATCTTTCCAATATGAATTTTAATATTGTGAATCATGTATACCAGATGCATATATGAAATTTTGTAAATATTGTCTGTATGTTTTCTCTTTGTTTGGATATCAATTTTTATTTTTCTTATTGTAAAAATATTATGTTTATTTTTTTTCTGTATAGTGCTACTGATGAAGGTCCAAATAGGACCGAAAACGTTATAAAGCACATAAATAAATCTTCATGCAAAGCATTTTGGGAGTGCCTTGTCTACTTTTCAACCGCAATACCAAGACCGCCAGTAGGAGTGGCTTTTGCTATAAAAGGAAGATGCTCAAAACGCGGAGGCGTCACAGCCGATTCACACACCTGAGAAACGCGCTGGCGCAGGAGCCCAGCCTTCAAGCTTTGAGTTTGCAGAAACTACAAGTTGGGTCGGACCCAGGGGTCGCTCTTTTCACAGCGGTAGCCTCAATACCCGCTAACAGCCTGTACAACCCGCCCATGTAGATCTACAACCAACCTTGTGGCAGTGACTTGCTGTGTGGTAAAGGGTTAATTTCAGATTCCGGTTCTTGCTTTATGGGTGAAGAATCAGGAATCACATAAACGTCTGCGGATCCGAAAGAAGAAAAAGTAAGAGAGATGGTAAAAGTGTGATGACCTCCTATAACCGCCGCTCTACAGATCTGGGGACCAGCGATGCCCCCTCCCGACAGCAGCTTCTCCCCCCAGTGACATCCCCCGTCCTCTACATTCTGGAAGACAAGCCAGGAGGGGGTGGAGGAGAACGTTACCTCCTCCTATGGAGGGTCTGGACTGACATCTGTTCATTCGCGGATTTAATGGGAGGGAACTCAATTAGCCACGCCTCCTTACTCCTTATTGGCCAGCAGCAAAACCAAGCCCGCCAGTAGGAGTGGTTACCGCTTTAAAAGGCAGACGCTGACACCGCGGAGGAGTCACTATCGGCTCACTACGGTCCCGATACTGCGTGGCTCTACCACGGCTCCTGACGGGGCAGGAAACGCGTTGGCGCGGGAGTTCAGGGTCCTATATTTGAGTCTGAATAAGAGAGATGGGGCCGGGGGGGCTCTGCTCACCACAGCGGCCTCATTACTTGCTACAGGCCGGAAGATTAGTAGTGGCCAGATGTAGGAGCTACAACAAACCTTGTGGCGGTGACTTGAGCGGTAAAGGGTTAATCTCGGGCCTCGGTTCTTGTTTTACTTTTGAGGTATCAGAAATCACATAAACGCCTGCGGAAGCAAAAGAAGGAAAAGTGAGACAACCATACACAAATACAAGGTCTCCACATCCAGCGGGGGCCAATAGTGACCGGTCAATACACAACGGTCATCTCCGGGGGCTGAGTATAAGACGTCCTGTGTCTGCATGAGCAATAAAGACCATTTCTGGCCCTTTCATGACTTGTATCCTGCATTTTACACCAGATCCCCCCTCTCTACACTTTGTCTATAGGGTCATTCCATGTCAAGTGATCCAAATATGAATATTTTTTTTACCAGACGTCTTTAGGTTGTTTTTATTTATTTTTTTATGACATGATCATGTGACTTTTGGTGGTTGCCATGGTAGCACAGGGTCATGTGATGGTGGAATACAGCCGGCATCGAAAGTAAAGCAGCGTATCTGCAGATAGGGCAGAGCGATTGGATTGCTGATCGCTATAGCCCCCTAGGGGGACTAGTAAAATAAAAAGAAGTTAAAAAAAAGTTTTAAAAAATTTAAAAAAAAACTAAAAAAAACTAAGTTCAAATCACCCCATTGAAAATTAAAGGGTTAAAAAAAATAAAATATATACACATATTTGTTATCGCCACGTTCAGAAATGCCCGATCTATCAAAATATAAAATCAATTAATCTGATTGGAAAACGACGTAGCGGCAAAAAAAATTCCAAAGGCCAAAATTATGTTTTTTGCTCGCCGCAAATTTTACGCAAAATGCAACAACAGGCGATCAAAACGTAGCATCTGCGCAAAAATGGTACAATTAAAAACGTCAGCTCAAGACACAAAAAATAAGCCATCACTGAGCCCGAGATCCAGAAAAAAGAGAATTTTGTTTGCTTACCGTAAATTCTTTTTCTTATAGTTCCGTATTGGGAGACCCAGACATTGGGTGTATAGCTTCTACCTCCGGAGGACACACAAAGTACTACACTCAAAAGTGTAGCTCCTCCCTCTGAGCTTATACACCCCCTGGAGAACCAGATCTAGCCAGTTTAGTGCAAAAGCTGAAGGAGAATAGCCACCCACAAGTAGAACAGAGCAAGAACCGGAACAACCGGAGCCTCTGTCCACGACAACAGCCGGTGATAACACACGGAACAAGAAATTGCCAACAGGCAACAGGGAGGGAGCTGGGTCTCCCAATACGGAACTACAAGAAAAAGAATTTACGGTAAGTAAACAAAATTCTCTTTTTCTTTATCGTTCCTTATGGGAGACCCAGACATTGGGACGTCTCAAAGCAGTCCATGGGTGGGAATAAACAGAAAAACTAAGAAGTAGGCGGAGCCTAACTTCACAAATGGGCGACAGCCGCCTGAAGGATGCGTCTGCCCAAGCTCGCATCTGGCGAAGCATGAGCATGCACTTGGTAGTGCTTTGAAAAGGTATGCAGGCTAGTCCAAGTGGCAGCCTGACAGACTTGCTGAGCTGTAGCCTGGTGCCTGAAAGCCCAAGAGGCACTGACAGCTCTGGTCGAGTGTGCCTTGATCCCCGGCGGGGGAGGCACCCGACAACATTGGTAGGCATCCGAAATGGTTGACCTAATCCAACGGGCTAAGGTCGGCTTAGAAGCAGAGAGGCCCTTACGCCGACCTGTGGTTAGCACAAAAAGAGAAGTGCACCGCCTAAGAGCAGCAATGCGAGACACATAAATCCGGAGAGCACGCACCAGATCCAGAGTATGCAACGCTTTTTCAAAGCGATGAACAGGAGCCGGACAAAAGGAAGGTAGGGTAATGTCCTGGTTAAGGTGGAAAGGAGAAACCACCTTAGGAAGAAAGTCCGGAGTCGGACGGAGAACCACCTTGTCTTGATGAAAAACCAAAAAAGGTGACTCCGAAGAGAGCGCAGCCAAATCAGAAACTCTCCTGAGGGAAGTTATGGCCACTAGAAAGACCACCTTCTGTGAAAGACGAAACAAAGAAACCTCCCTAAGAGGCTCAAAGGGGGGTTTCTGCAAAACCGTGAGAACCAAATTGAGGTCCCAGGGATCCAAGGGCCGCCGGTAAGGCGGAATGATGTGAGACGCGCCCTGCAAGAAGGTGCGGACCTGAGCCAGCCGGGCGATACGCCGCTGGAACAGTACTGACAGAGCCGAGACTTGTCCCTTGAGAGAGTTGAGGGACAGTCCAAGCTGCAGACCGGACTGTAGAAAGGACAGAAGGGTCGACAAGGAAAAAGGCCAAGGAGGATGGCCGGAAGAGCGACACCAGGACAGGAAAATTTTCCAAGTCCTGTGATAGATCTTGGCAGAGGAAGACTTACGGGCCCGAGTCATAGTGGAGATGACTTCAGGGGGGATACCGGAAGCCGTCAAGATCCAGGACTCAAGAGCCACGCCGTCAATCTGAGAGCCGCAGAATTCTGGCGGAAAAACGGACCTTGTGAGAGAAGGTCTGGACGGTCCGGAAGATGCCACGGCACCTCTACGGACAGATGGAGCAGGTCTGGATACCAAGCTCGCCTGGGCCAGTCCGGAGCAATGAGAATGACTCGACGGCCCTCCATTCTGATCTTGCGCAGAACTCTGGGCAAGAGAGCTAGAGGGGGAAACACGTAGGACAGACGAAACTGGGACCAGTCTTGAACCAGAGCGTCCGCGGCGAATGCCTGAGGATCGTGGGAGCGAGCCACGTAAACCGGAACCTTGTTGTTGTGACGGGATGCCATTAGGTCCACGTCCGGAGTGCCCCACTTGCGGCAGATTGACTGAAACACTGCCGGATGCAGGGACCACTCGCCACTGTCCACGGTTTGACGGCTGAGATAATCTGCCTCCCAGTTTTCCATGCCTGGGATGTGGACTGCGGATATGGTGGACTTTGAGTCCTCCGTCCATTGAAGGATGCGTTGTACCTCCAACATTGCCAGGCGGCTGCGTGTCCCGCCTTGGTGATTGATGTAGGCAACCGCTGTCGCGTTGTCTGACTGGACTCGGATGTGCTTGCCCGCCAATAGGTGGTGAAAAGCTAGGAGAGCCAGAAGCACGGCTCTGGTTTCCAGCACATTGATCGAGAGGGCTGACTCGGACGGAGTCCAAGTGCCCTGTGCTCGGTGGTGGAGACATACCGCTCCCCAGCCGGATAGACTGGCATCCGTGGTGAGGATCACCCAGGACGGGGCCAGGAAGGAGCGTCCCTGAGACAGAGAGAGGGGCCGAAGCCACCACTGAAGAGAGCTCCTGGTCTGTGGCGACAGAGCCACTAACCTGTGCAAGGAGGAAGGCCGCTTGTCCCAACAGCGGAGAATGTCCAGCTGCAGTGGACGCAGATGGAACTGGGCAAAGGGAACAGCCTCCATTGACGCCACCATCTGACCCAGCACCTGCATCAGGTGCCTGATGGAATAACGGAGGGGCCTCAGCAGAGAGCGCACTGCCAGTTGGAGGGACTGCTGTTTGACTAAGGGCAACTTCACAAGTGCCGGCAAAGTCTCGAACTGCATCCCTAGGTACGTGAGACTCTGGGTCGGGGTCAGAGTGGATTTGGGCAGATTGACCAGCCACCCGAATTGGGCTAGAGTGGCGAGAGTGAGCAAGAAACTCCGCTGACAGTCTGCGCTGGATGAAGCCTTGACTAGAAGGTCGTCCAGGTAAGGAATCACTGCCAACCCCTGGAGGTGCAGAACCGCAACCACTGCTGCCATGACCTTGGTGAATACCCGAGGGGCCGTGGCTAACCCGAAGGGAAGAGCCACGAATTGGAAGTGTTCCTCTCCGATTGCAAAACGTAGCCAACGCTGGTGTGAAACTGCAATTGGCACATGGAGATAGGCATGTCTGATGTCGATGGATGCCAGGAAATCCCCTTGGGTCATTGAGGCAATGACTGACCGCAGAGACTCCATGCGAAAATGCCGCACCTGAACATGCTTGTTGAGAAGCTTGAGATCCAGGATGGGCCGGAAGGAACCGTCCTTTTTGGGGACTAGGAAGAGATTTGAGTAGAAACCTCTGAACCGTTCCCGGGCGGGAACCGGTACAATTACTCCGTTGGCCTGCAAGGATGCCACGGCCTGAGAGAAGGCGGCGGCCTTGGAGCAGGGGGGAGTTGACAGAAAAAATCTGTCTGGCGGGCTGGAAGAGAATTCTATCCTGTAGCCGTGGGAGATGATATCCCGCACCCACTGATCGGAGACGTGTTGAAACCACACGTCGCCAAAGTGGGAGAGCCTGCCACCGACTAAGGACGTTGCTGGCGCGGACAGATAGTCAAGAGGAGGCTGCCTTAGTGGCAGCAGCTCCTGCGGTCTTCTGTGGACGCGCTTTTGTGCGCCAGTTGGATTTTTGGTCCTTGGCTGAGTTAGTGGACGAGGCCGAGGGCTTAGAGGACGACCAGTTGGAGGAACGAAAGGAACGAAACCTCGACTGATTCCTACCCTGGACAGGTTTCCTGGTTTTAGTTTGTGGCATGGAAGTACTCTTCCCGCCAGTAGCTTCCTTAATAATTTCATCCAGCTGTTCACCGAACAGCCTGGACCCAGCAAAAGGGAGTCCAGCAAGGTACTTCTTCCACTCTCGAAGCCACAAGATCCTGCGGATAGCGAGGGAATTAGCCGAAGCCACCGCAGTGCGGTGAGAAGCCTCCAGCATGGCAGACATGGCATAGGATGAAAAAGCTGAAGCTTGGGAAGTTAAGGTAACCATTTCGGGCATAGATTCCCTGGCGAGGGAATGCATCTCCTCTAGAAAAGCAGAGATGGCTTTGAGAGCCCACACTGGTGCAAAAGTTGGGGAGAACGAGGCCCCTGCCGCCTCATATACAGATTTGGCCAGAAGGTCAACCTGGCGGTCAGTGGAATCCTTAAGAGAGGTGCCATCAGCCACTGATACAACGGTCCGGGCTGAGAGTCTAGACACCGGGGGGTCTACCTTTGGTGAATGAGCCCACTCCTTGACCACCTCAGGTGGAAAGGGAAAACGGTCATCAGAACCACGCTTTGGGAAGCGTTTGTCAGGACAGGCCCTAGGCTTGGTCACAGTGGCCTGAAAACTGGAGTGGTTAAAGAACACACTCTTTGTCCTCTTAGGCAAGGTAAACTGGTGCTTTTCTGCCAGAGAGGGTTGCTCCTCTGATACTGGCGGATTGAGATCCAGTACAGAATTAATGGACGCAATCAAATCACTAACATCTGAGTCACCTTCGGACAGATCAATGGGGCACATGGAGTTAGCCTCCGAGCCCCCTGTAAAGGCATCCTCCTCATCCTGCGAGTCAGCTCCTGAATCAGAGCCGCGGGACGAGGAAGGAGAGGGAGCCCTGCGTCTCCTTTTAGGAGGACGGGGTCTGGGACCAGATGATAAATCCTCTGTGAGCTCTGCTGAGAGAGCCCTAGCAGCAGAGGCACCCTGTGAAGGGGGCTGATGCATGTTCAGCAAAGTCCTGGACAGCTGTCCCATGGAGTCGGCAAAAGACTGGGAGATTGACCTAGAGAAGGATTCTACCCAAGCCGGGGGTTCAGCCACCGGGGCCGGAGCAGCCGGAGAGACCACTGGGAGTGAGACTCCAGGCTGAGGCATCGTCAGGTTAGAGCAGGCATCACAATGTGGATAGGTGCTCGGTTCAGGCAGTAGGAGCTTACATGCAGTGCATACTGAATACAGCTTTGGAGCCTTGCTCCTCGTGTGAGACATGCTGCTGGAGTGGGGGCTCTGCCAGAATGACCCCCAGAGAGTATATACAGAGGTCCACAACCAGAGGTTGTGGCTTACCAGACCGCTGGAGCGGTTTGTGTGCCCTCCAGATCCCAAAGCCCGGACTCCCAAGCACCTCAGCAGGGATGCTGCAGCCAGCGCTGATCGCAGGGAAGAACGCTGAGACAATGGCGCCTTAGTGAAGAGAGAGGGCGGGACCTACTCTGAGAGCGGGATCTGGAGGGCCATAGAGACCTACAGGGGAGGAGACATGAACTCAGTGAGGAGTGTCCCTCCCCTGTGCAGAACGGCCGCAGGGCGGAGCCGCGCTGTCCCTCTGCATGAATGACATGCGAGGGCAGTGAAACCGAAAGTAGGCCTCCGGCGAAGCCGGGGCCTAAATTTGGGCGGTGCGGCCGGCGCGCAGGCACCATCGGCGCGGTTCTCAGGCGACAGCCAGAGAACCCGCCGGAAATGTCAGAAAAATCACTCAGCACACTCTCCCACAATAATAAAGTACAGGGACCCCCAATATATAAACGTCTCAGGTACTTAGCTTGCTGAGACGCAGGGTTCCAAGTCCCTGGGGATGAGTGCTCCGGTCCAGCAGGATCCTGAAGGGATGCGGATGGAGACCGGTCTCCTGCCAAGCATGGAGAACCGTGCTGGCTCCCACTTCAAGCCAGAGCCCGGAGGGATGGTGAAGGAGCACGGCATGTAAGGCTCCAGCCTTGGAATCAACCTTAACAGCACCGCTGACACAGTGGGGTGAGAAGAGACATGCCGGGGGTCCAGAGGACCCGCTTTTCTTCAAACTCTTTCCAAAAATCAAAAATCAGATGAGAATGCATGTGTGGATGTATGCCTCCTGAACACAAAGCAATGAACTGGCTAGATCTGGTCCTCCAGGGGGTGTATAAGCTCAGAGGGAGGAGCTACACTTTTAAGTGTAGTACTTTGTGTGTCCTCCGGAGGCAGAAGCTATACACCCAATGTCTGGGTCTCCCATAGGAACGATAAAGAAAATGAGAACGCTACGGGTCACGGATTATGACGTCAAACATGCGCCACTTTTTTCGGACAAAATTCCGATTTTTTAACCCCTTATATAAAAGTAAACCTATACATGTTTGGTGTCTATGAACTCGCACTGTCCTGAGGCATCACACAGATACATCAGTTTTACCATATAGTGAACACAGTGAATAAAATTTCTCAAAAACAATAGTGCTATCGCACTTTTTTTGCATTTGGAATTTTTTTGCCGTTTTCCAGTACTGTACACTATATGGTAAAACTTATGATTTAATTTAAAAATACAGCTCGTTCCGCAAAAAATGAGCCCTCACAAGACCATAATGACTGAAAAATAAATAAATTATGTCTCTGGGAAGAATGGGGGAAAAAAAAACGGAAAGCGAAAAATCGGCCGGTCATGAAGGAGTTAAAAGGCAGACGCTGACACCGCGGAGGCGTCACTATCGGCTCACTACGGTCCCGGCACCGCGTCGCTCTACCTCAGCTCCTGACCGGGCAGGAAACGCGTTGGCGCGGGAGCTCTGGGTCCTATATTTGAGTGTGAATAAGAGAGATGGGGCCAGGGGGGCTCTGCTCACTGCGGCGGCCTCATTACTTGCCATAGGCCAGAAGATTAGTAGTGACCAGATGACGGAGGTACAACAAACCTTGTGGCGGTGACTTGATGAGTGGTAAAGGGTTAATCTCGGGCCTCGGTTCTTGTTTTACTGTTAAGGTATCAGAAATCACATAAACGCCTGCGGAACCAAAAAGAAGGAAAAGTGAGAAAACACAGAAATATAAAGGTCTCCACATCCAGCGGGGGCCATTAGTGACCGGTTAATACACAG